>NC_072377.2:158347500-158602500 GCF_028885625.2 Pongo pygmaeus | reverse complement strand
CTTTTACTGTTATGAATCCCCAGGTGCCTGTTCTATTCCACTGCTGAATGTAGACAGTTGACAGAACAAACATTTTTATTTTCATTGTTTTCATTATTTGTTTGTTTTTAAAAGAGCTGAACCTTGGCTATTTGGTGACTCTAGTGTTATCAGAAGCATGTTGATCCCTCCCTGGGAAACACTTGACTCACAGCCGCTCTGTTTACTATAACCATTACCTTTTATTTATGCTTGTCAGTCGCTGGGTAGCTAACTAGACTGTGGCATATGGATCCCTGAAGGCAAGAAGAGAGACTCCAAATGCTGGTTTTCTGTCTGAAAAGGAGTTCATATTTATGATTTCGCTTACCCCACATTGGGATTTTAAATGTGGCAATTTTCAAGCTGGGAAAACAATTTCCATTAACAGATCCCAGAAATGCACTCTTTAGTCTTTTAGATACCTTTATGGGCCAGTACTCCCCTCTCTCTCTCTGTCTTTCTCTCTCTCTCTGTTTCTTCTTCTCTTCACTCTCTCCCTCTCAAAAGAAAGAAAGAAAGGAGAGAGAGAGAAAGACAGAAAGAAAGAAAGGAAGAAAGGAAGAAAGCAAGCCAAAATGGTCTTTGTGCCTGAATAACACACAAAGGGTATTTTTCCTGAGAGAGGCTCAATGCTAGGGTAAGTAGATAGCCACTGCCTATGTTTTGTTACCTTTCCTTCTCTTGTCTCCTCTACCTCTCTGTTTTAAGGGAATGTATGTAGAAAGACTCAAAATGGGAGAGGAAGGGGTATCAGTGCAGGGACAAAAGGGAACTGGGCACAGCAAGGGAAGGTATAGGGATCAACTAAAAGAGAGAACAAAGGTTGGGGTTCCCAAGGTTCTAATTCTCATTTTTGCTGTGAACTATAAGACCACTTTTCTGTATTAGAAATAAAGTCCTCACTGTTCCGCTCAGGCAAATAATCCTGTTTGGGGTCAATAGTGTGAAGAAGTGTTTAGAGAAAGTAGATGGTCCTCACAGAGCGTCTCCCACAATGGGTAAGGTAGGAGGAATTTACATCCTACATTGATGGGCTCATGATCTCACAATCAGGTCCAACAAGGGACTGTCTAAAAAGGCATTTAATTAAATTTCACCTCAAAATGTTCTCCTTTCTGGAAGATTCTCTGGATTTGACTTTACCTCTTATGCTACAATGTTGTTCTAGCTCATTGGTGTGTTGGCTGGGTCTCCTCAAACAGATGATTAGTTCCCTGGAGCTATGTTCTCTGTGATTTTAGATCCTTCTCCAAAACATTTAGTATGGGATATTCCATGCAGTGTAGGAGTACAACATTTATTACAGCATGCTCCATGCTGTGTACTTTTTTTTTTTTTTTTTTTTTTTTTGCCAAATGAACAAATGAATGGCCAAAATCTAAATGCAATATCACCTATGTATCTATAACCTATGTGTCTCAGCTATTTGGTAAACTCACCTATCTAGAACACAACAGAAAAGGACCAGAAAGTGAGCAAAGAAAGTGCACAGGGCTATAAGGTGATCGTTGTAGTTAATATTTATTTCACTGAGGGCCTATTGTGGGCCAGGCATTGTATTAAGCACTTCACATGCTTTATTTCATTTAATCCTTATATCCCTGTTTGGTTGTCATTTTTACTACTTCTATTTTACAGATAAATACTTAACTTGCCCCAGGCTGTCACTCAGCTCTGTGTGACTAAAGCCCATGCATATAACCATTGTGCTTCACACTGAGTGCAGGTGGGGTACTGTATGATCCTTGCCTATGCTCACTTAGACCTTCCCCACCCCCCACTACTCAGTCCTTTTTAAACTTTCACTTTGCACACAGTTGTAATATCCAAGAATCTCCATTTTCTAAGCCCAAGCAGAATAAAGTCAGCAAATAAGAAAAGCCTCATCTTATGCCATTTCATAAGATGCTAATTCACAACTTGACAACAAGGAAGGAGCCAAAGCAGATTTTTTCTTTTCTTTTCTATAAATTTTTTTTTTTTTTTTTTAGAGATGAGGTCTCACTATGTTGCCCAGGATGGTCTCTAACTCTTGGCCTCAAGCAATCCTCCTGCCTCAGCCTCCCAAAGTGCTAGGATACAGGCATGAGCCACCTTGCCTGGTCTTCTTCTTCTTTTTTTAAGGAGACAAAAATGATGGTACTAAAAGAATGGTGGCCTGGGGGCAATTCTGGTTCTGGAAAACTGCCCTATGATATTTGCCCTCCAGCAGATTCACTGTATTCTAATCCAATGCCATTGATTATTGATCATGATAGAGTTATCCAGAAAAGGTTGTATTTCACATGTTCAAAACAAAAGTTAAAGATGTGAATTTGATTAAAAAATATTTCCTTTATAAAATATAAAGGCTTCAAGGCCAGGAACCTTGGAAAATCTGGGGGTCTGGGATAGCAGAGGCTATCCCTTAGCCTAGCAGTAGTTTCTAGATATCTAGTTTTCACGGATGAGAAAAAAATAAAGTGGGTGTGGGAGGACCAACATAGGTGTGTGTTAAATGTTAACTTGACTAAGTAGAAATGTTTAAAGAGAACAACTACCATCTGTTGGTAACTTCCTTTTATAGAAGTAAAGATGCTGAAATAATCAAAGAAATAGGAAGGACAACATTAAAGAATAAAAGGAAGTCTTTAGGTTGAATGAATTTAGACACATTGCTGTTATTTTCCTCATTTTACCTCACGCTGGTGAGAACTTTGTCTTGGGCAAGCAGTGACTGGTCCACAGACTGGTGTTTGGAAGATGCTGTTCTAGAAAAATCAATGTCTTTCAGTTGGCTAGATCTGGGGTTCAGTTTTGCATTTTCATCATGCCTACCTAGGAACAACTCATTAAGGTCAATGTGGAATGTTTTGTTCTCTTCCCCAAGGTTTTTAATAAAAGGAGAGTTATGAAAAATAAGAGTTTTAGTGACTTATTAAGAATGCTTGAATACGCAAATAAGAGATTGGTCATTTTTTGTCTCGAAAAAATTAAAACAGAATGGGATGAACCTCAAAGACTAAAATGTCTTCAGAGAATATGTGGGTATTCCAGGCAAGTGAGTGTTCCTTTTGTTATAAATTTCTTCCAAATGTGTTAGTCTCCTACCTGCCTCCTGTGGCTTCAGATTTTCCACTTGCCATCAGGGACCATCTCTGGGGTTAGCCTTGCTCTGAATGAGAATCCCTGGTACTGGGAAATTCTCACTGCAAATAACTACAACTAGCCCTAGGCTAATCTATGTCAGCCCTCTGAGCTTCAGTGTCTCCATCTGTCAAATGGGATAATAGAAGTTCCAACTCAGAATTATCAAATGGACTATCAATGAGCTATTTCATGAAATGACTTAGCTACTACTATTGGTGATAAATAACAACAACAACAACAATATTATTATGATTACCATCGAACTGAGCATCTGAATTAAATCAGGAGACCTGAGTTTAAATCTTAGCCCCAGCACTTATGGTGTGCCCTTAGGTAAATCAGTAAACTTCTCTAAGCCTCAGATTCCTATGTGTAAAAAGATTATAACATACACTGGGCCCATAATAGAAGCTCAGCAAATACTCGTTAGCTCTAACTTACCTAGAATCAGAGGTGTGGAAAAGCAAAAGATGTCACAACATATGGATTAAGCTCTAGATTTTACCTGGAAATGATTTTACAGACTAACAAAAAAGATTCCTGAGATTACTTTATTTTCTTTCTCCTGAAAGTGGAAGTCAGTTGCCCACTGCAGTTAATTAGATATTCTTCATAGATTAGTGTTAATTAAGTTTGGCCTTACATATTTTAAAGAAATGTCTAAATAAAATGCCTTGGAAATTGTTTTAGTTTCATGAGCTCAGGATGCTGTTGATAATTATATCTATACAAATTATCATATATATACACAACATATATATTTATATATCATATATGTAGGATATATATATATATAATATCAAAAGAGGTATTAGAATCATACAAAGGAAGGTGATGGTCTTCCATTATGAACTTGTCCCATCTCCTTTGGAGTATGGCACTCATTATTAGACAACAATTTTAAGAAACAATAACAAACTGGAGTGTGTCAAGAGATCAATTACCAGAATGATGTGGGTACATCTGGAACCATCACATGTGTGGAATAACATTGAAGCAGGTGTGATTAAGGGCAAATGTAAGAATTGTCTTCAAATATCTGAAGGATTAATTTAGAGAATTTAGAGAAAATTATACTATGGGTTCCTAAGGAGGAGAACTATGACCAATAGGCAAAATCATGGAGGACATTTGAGTCAATATGGAAAAGAAATGACAATACAGCCAAAGGAAATGGAATTGGCTGTTTTAAGAGGAAACCCTTGGAGAGGAGGCATTCAGAAAGAGACTAGATGGTTATTTGTTATGATTTTATAGAAGGGACATCTACATTGAGTGGGAAACCATAATACTTTGCCATAAACCCACTTTAATAACCATGAATATAGCTGAGAAGCTACTATGTGCTAGCACCACGAGAGGTCCTAGGTATATACTAATGTGTAAGACAAACATGGTTCATGCCCTAGTAAGGCTTACAGTCTAATTGGAGAAACAGGCAGTAAGAGAATATGTGAAGTGTTATAAAGGAAACAAAAGGTGAAATGACAGAAAATGTCAGAGGTGGTCAGGAAACATGGCTCTGAGGAAATGACATTTAAGCGGAGACTAGAGGGAGAAGAGGGTTGGGTGATAAAAGATCACGTTCTTATGGGGAGATGAGGTTGGTGAGGCTGGCAGGGACTCTGCAGGCCAGGATGTAGCATTTTATTCTGAGATTGGAGGGTCTTAGCCAGGGAATGACAGAACCTTTTAAACCAAGTTAATAAGTTCTCCCAATGCAGGGAGAAGAAGGGACTAAAGGGAGGCAAGTGGGGAAACGTGCAAGCCAATGAGAAGGCTAGTGGAGGAGCCTAGGCAAGAGTGAATTAAGGATTGGAAAGAAGAGAGGCTGTACGTTCAGGATACATTTTGAGTAAGGGAGATAGATTGGCTATGGGGGATTGAAGGAAAGATTTGAGCTGATTTTTCCCTTGAGATTGTGTAGATTGAGGAACCATTTGTGGAGATGAGAGAGACTAAAAAGAGATGGATTTGGGAGAAGCCCAAGAGTTCAGCTTTGGATGCACCAATTTTTTTTTTCTTTTCTTTTCTTTTTTTTTTTTTTTTTTGAGAAGGAGTCTTGCTCTGTCGCCCAGGCTGGAGTGCAGTGTTGCGATCTCAGCTCACTGCGAGCTACGCCTTCTGGGTTCACGCCATTTTCTTGCCTCAGCCTCCTGAGTAGCTGGGACTACAGGCACCCGCTACCATGCCTGGCTAATTTTTTGTATTTTTAGTAGAGACGGGGTTTCACTGTGTTAGCCAGGATGGTCTTGATCCCCTGACCTCGTGATCTGCCCACCTCAGCCTCCCAAAGTGGATGCACTAAATTTAAGATGCCTGTTAGATGTCCAAGTGGAGAGTCAGTTTTCTGGGAAGAGGTGAATCTGGAAGTCAAAGGAGATGATCAAGCTGAAGACATAAACTTGAGTCTCTAAATTGACTAATAAAACAGACCTGCAAGGACCATCAGCCAAAATTTTGTAAAGGGTTCATATAGGGATGGCTATGATAATTACTTACTTGAATAAACAACCTCTAGTGGAACTTTTCTTATGCTAAATCCTGTGCTTGGCACTGAGCAAAGTAAACAAACAGAAAGCAAACAATCAAACAAAAAAAGAATCAGGCATGGTTCTAATTTGGCAAAGTTAGAGTCATCTGAAAATTCCAAGGTTCAGAGACATGTTCAGCATAAGGGAGATGATGGTTGTGGGTCATCAGGGGATGAAACCAAGGCTGTAGTCACTGACATGGTGACATGCATGACATTTAGTCCCCAAGAGGGCCAAAGAGCAAAAAGAATCCTCTAATGCCTGAGCCCTGACATTCAGCCACTGGAACTGGTAGGTCCAGGGGAGCATTCTAACTATTGAATTATTTTTGGAACTCTTGGGGAGGAAAGACGTGGTACTCTAAAGACGATTTCTAGGATGAACTTGGGCACATTAAGGTCCAATATATTCAGCCTTGTGCTGCAAAGAAACTCAATTATCATATACTTCCAGGGAAATTAAAGTTTGAAAAAAGCAGCCAAGGGAGATATTTCAGATGGTTTTAATTGTGTCTCAACTTATGAAAGGCAAAGGACAGAATGTTGGGCTTCAATTCTGTAGCAATTGTCTACACTTTCCACTTTTGCCTTCGAAACCTTGAGTTTAAGCATCTGAGGAGTGTTGGATGAAATGACCTTTGGAATTCTGCCCAGCCTATGATAACATGCTTTGCTTCTCCTCCCACAGAGGGAATTTCTGATTTAATCAGACCAGGCTGCTGGGCATCCTACCTTCTCAACCGGTGTGCCTCTGCCTGCTCCTGTGTGCTTGCTTCTTGCTGTTCTCCTTAACTTCTCTTTTAAGACCTGGTTGCTCTGCAATGCTCCCCATGTTTTCCTTGAATCTGCCCTTGAGCACTTCATTTCTCATTGACCTTTCCTTTAAACTTGCCTGGCATCTAGCAGGCAGTTCACTGCATCGTCTATTACTATTTGATGTGTATTGGTCTTAGTCTTCAACTTGATTATAAAGCCTTCAAAGTAAAGAGTTAGTGTCTTTGGGTCAACACTTCAAACATTTATGAAGATCAATCAAGTGTTAAGCATTGTAGGTACTTACTAGGAATAACAACTTGAACAAGTTGTAAACCTCTTCCTTTAAGGACCATGCAATCTAGTATGTGAGGCAGAAATATTTCTCAATAGTTCATGAAAGACTGTATCAGATTTTAAAATAAAGGGTTATGGAAGCACCAAAAAAGGAGAGGTGAATTCTGACAGTGGGTGGAAGTTAGAAAACCTTTAGGGAGTGTTCTGTGAAAAGGGCAAAGTCCCCACCTGGGGAGTGTGGTCATGATGAGGGGAACTTCGGGGAGATGGGGTTAGAACAGCTGACAGAGTCCTAATTGTGAACTTCCTTGAATGCTATGCTAGAACATCAACATTTTACCCATGGGCAAGGGAGATACGGGAGGTTTTTAAGCAGAGAGAGGCCTCAGACCAGCAGCCCATCTACACTCAGCAGAGTGAATGATACAGTCAGTTCTAAGCAAATATATATCAATTAACTGAAAAATATAACGGCTCATATGAGAGGAAGAGACAAGGTTCAAAATTTTAACCCTGGATCCAGGGATCATGGAGATAGTGGGCCACTTCAAAGCAAGCAGGACTCACATGGAAACTTGAGGTTGGTTGTCAGTGGAAGAGGAATTAGAGTTATTCTCTGAGATGCCAGAGGGCAGAATTAGATCAGGGAGACAAAGCCACAGGGACACAGATTGCTGCTTAGTATGGCGGCAAACCTGGAATTATTAGCACCCTCTGGTAATTGCTACTTGAAAAGTATGATTTGTTGGGACATTGTTCATGGGACAACTGTTTGTCAGGAATAACATGGAGGAAATTCATGAGCTAGATAAAAAGCTGGGATTAAATCAGTGGTTCCCAAACGGCTCATCCAATGAGCTGGAACTGGTTTGTGATAGTTTTCACTCATCAATGGAAAAGAAGTAAAGATAAGGGTTGTGTAGTGAGTTTTCAGGACGTTGACCTTTTCCATTTAAAGGACAGACTTTTGTTTGTAATTGTTTCCTTCATTAATTTTCAGTGTTGACGTATTCCTTCTGTTATTAAATGATATTAATGAGAGACGGTAATTTTTTTTGTTTCCTTTGTCTTTTCCTGGCAATATAAAATATTGTCAAGTGTCCACACTTTACCATTTTATTTTTTTGTAATTTTACTGATACATGATATCTGTAGTTTGGGAACCACTGGGATTCTAGGGGAAGGGCCTTCAAGGAACTCTCCATCCTCCCTTAAGAGGGGAGAGCAGGTATTGATGAGTAAAGTTTAAACACGTTTATGGGGGCTATTTAGGGTGAGAATTTGCTTGCACTGGATTAAGGGTCAGCGCACAAGTGAGCATGGTCCTTCTAACTCTTCCTTCCATGGGGCTTGAGGGTTCAGGGGCGCAGAGTCCTCCCTCTGTGAAGAAGGTCCAGTTCATCTTTTCCTCCTTTCTCTTTTTACACTTCTCCCTGAACTAAGCAATCTTCCACAGTCCTTCACATATAAGCCCGTGGAGGATAAAAAACCATTTCGAGGGGATGACAGAGAAACCTTCTCTGGGTGGATTTTTTCTGCCTCTTTTCCAAGGCCAAGCCAGGGTTCTTTTGCTGGGAGTGGGGACCAGAGCCTCAGTAGGAACCAAAGCTCATTTACCCTGCCATTGCCGAGGAATAGCATGGCCGAATTTAGGCAGGACTAGTACTGGTGGGCCTGGGTCCTGGATGTACTCTCTTAATGGCTTCCTTTGGACAATGGTCTCAAAGTCTTCCTCTGTCTTTAGTTCAGTCTATGACATCACTGGCTGTGTGGACCATTTAAGGTAAACTGACTGGGCAGACAGCTCAGACCCCATAGGACTCTGCTGACTCAGTAGGTTGGGGTGATGAGTGAACTGGGAGAGGCTATCCAGTGACCAAGCAGAAGAAAATAGTGGGGTTATATCAGGAGCCTCAATTAAAATGCAGACATCCCCGGGTTCTTTAAGGAATACAGGTAGGATCAAAGTTCCCTTCACACCTGACCATTCCAGATGGTGTTCCCCTCTTGAGTATACTCAAGGAACAGAGAGTTCTGCGATCTTATGAGAAGAAATGCTGGTCAGACAGTGAGTCAGCAGAAGACAGAGGCTTTGTCTTTGGTTTCTGACTGTACAAATGACACAAATGAATTTTTTTTAAAGCAAACGATATATACAGAGTGCTCACTTAATCACTCCATGCTGGGTGGAGGAAAGAGTCTGAAGGTGTGATTTGAGTTCCTCATTCATCTCTGATCAAATTATATGACATGTCATGTAACTACAGCTAGGGTAACCAACTGTCCCAGTTTTCCTGGGACAGTCTTGGTTTTTGCACCCAAATCCACATCCTGGAAACCCCCTCAATCCTGAGCAGATCAGGGTGGTTGATGACCCTAACTGTACCTCAGTTTTCCCATTTGTAAAATGGGAATAATTGCATGCTCCTGCCCCAGCTGCCTGTAGAGTGGGGAGTAAACGAGGTGACAGATGGGAAAGTGCTTTGAGAATAATTCTGGACAAATTCAGGTAGCTGGATTGGACTAGGTAGCATGACTAAAGCTCACCTCTGCATTGGCACATGCACTACCTAGGACACTTCACCACTTTGTGGAACCCTAGTCATCTTACAAGCTTCTGATGTATGTTGTTATCTGCAAATACTCCTGCAGTAACTCAAGGCAGAAGGGATTGAGCCTTCTGGTCCCACTGTACTTTCATGTTTGATCACAGCAAACTCATCATTCCCTTACCCATCTCCACTCATCTAATCTGAGCTCTGTTGGCAGGAACCCTGCACACTGCACAATAACTAACACAGTAGCTGCTTCATAAATGTTTGTTGAATGAAGGAATACTTTTTAATTTCTGAGATAAACCATAGGGGTTACTTGAACCCCTCAAAACTGCACAGCAGTTTTAAATGTGCAAATATTTATTTCTGGCCCTTTAAATTTCTTCAGGGTTCTGTGAAGAAACCTGGTTAAGATCAGTGGATACAGCCCAGAGACCTGGATAGGGATCTGAAGTATGGCTCCTCCAACAGGAATTCTAGAGACAGCAAGCATTTCTAAGGCATGTGTGATGCCTAGCCCACCCCATATTGTGAGAAGCAGGTGTCAACAGTTCATTTGCAGCTCACAGTAAACCACATCTGGTCCTGTAATGCAGAAGCATTTGTCAGCAGCAGCAGGTGCACAGGTCTGTGTCAGATACCTTGGAGAGGCTTGACAAAAGATAACAGAGGGAATGAATGAAGGTCCCCCCGCAATTAATGGAGGGAGTGGAAACACTATTCAGTACAAGAGCCAGCTCACTGGTCTCATCTCAGCCACCCCTGGTTCAATGAAAGGAAGAAAAGCTGGGCCAGTTCTAAGGACTGCGTGAACAGGATGCAGGGGAGGCCAGCAGGTCCATTATTTTCTTGTGGACTTTTAAATACACAGGGTCACAATGCTGGAGAATTCTCCCCTTCAGTGACAGAGAATGGCTCCTGAGGAAGAGAAGAAAACTCTGCTCCTGCAGGTCTCCCACCTCCAGCCTGATCCTGCTGGCACTCTCTCTTCTTCCTCTCCCTTTCCACTACCACCTCCAGCCCCTTATCTCTTGCAGCTCCACTGTATCTCTCATTTATAATCGGATTCCATGAGAGGTTTTGTTTGAGGAAGTGATTCCCTGCTGAAAACAGCAACAACAAAGATTGAAAAAGAATGCATGAATCACCCTTCCCTTCACTCCTGTATGGTATGCTTGTATGCTTGCAGTGGCTTTTCCTGAAATAACTTCCTCCCCATCTTCTGCCTGGCTATTCTCTCTACTGGTTAAGGAACTCTTCAGGGAATGCTGCCTCCTCCTAGAGGCCTTCTTAGAGCTTTCACCCTGGGGACGGGCAAGATATTAATTCTTAACTGCATGTTTTCCTCACTGTGCCTTGTTTATTTATCTATTTATTTTTATGGTACTTCCTGTCTCCTTTATATTAGCATTAGTTGTTAGTGGGTTGTGCCTTCTCTTTATCCTTCTCTCTTAAATGTGATCACTACTAAAAAAATTGTATAGTTTATATAAAAATTGAGATTTCTAGTTTCTTTTGAAAAATGAGAATATGTGACAACATTCCTACATGTCAACATTAGACTGGAATGAGTGGAGGCTGTCCCGTCTAGATAAGACACATACCCCTGTTCACTAGTCTTCATCATTTCCTGCGATCTTCAGTGTCAGCTTTCATTTATAGCATTGTGTAATTGATAAGAGCATAGACTCTGAACTTGGACTATCTGGGTTCAAAATCTGCCTCTGCCACTTACTCGCTGTGTGAACTTTGACAAGTTAATTAGTCTCTCTGTGCCACTGATTCATTATCTGTAAAATGAGATTATTAATAGTACCTACTTCATTGGGTTCTTGTGAGGATTACATAAATTAGGAAATGCATATGAGAATTTAGAGATTGCTTGCTATAGATAGCAAGTCCTCAATAAATATTAACTATAATTATTATTTACCATAGTGTTTGTACTGTGGATTTGTTTCTTAGAGAAATATTATCTGTACTCATGACTCTATTAAAAATGAGAAAACCACATAGGATTTACCCCTGGCCCATTTTACTCATCTTCTTTACCTGGCCCTGGGGTGTTTGAGGTTGTGGTGCCTGCTCTAGATGATGAATCTTGGAAGTGCTAATGTCATAGTTTATTCTTCCTTGTTTCCCTTAAGAGTACTGACTTGGCATTTTGAAAATACTACACTTGGAATGTTGGTAGAATTAAATTGCATGACCATGGTCATGTACTTGCATTTGTTGCCTTTAGGATGTTTATTAGTAATGGCCACAGAGACCTACAAGTTGTTGGTTTAATTTGTGTTGTGTGGTCTATATAGTAGGACTAGTATTTTCTGATTCTCCATGAATCAGACAGACCAGGCACAGCAACTGATTTGATTATGTTCTCAGAAAGTCACCATGTACATCGAAGTTGGCTGGGTAGGAACTGGTCTATGTGATAAGCAATCAGCAGGAGTTTCCTGCATGCTAAATTCTCTGCTAGATTCTCTGGGAGAGCTGGCCTTTGCTTTGTTGACCTGGAAATATGGGTGGAGGGCAGAAGGAAGCAATACAAGCAAAGATACAGGAGTGGGGGAAAGTTGTGTTTGTGGGCCACAGGGAGACTGGCTTGACTAATGCAACTATTTTTTTTATTATCATTCCTCTAAAGGAATAAATTTTATTCCCATGGGAATAAAGAATTTGATTAAGAGGTCATTGTGCTCTTTGTTTACTAGATATTTGTTCTGAGGAAGGATGAATAACATATGCAAATTTCCCTGCCTGATTTTCTTTGTTTGGGGACTCTGCTGGTTTACTGTGTGAGAGGAAGTTGGTTCCTTTGGTTAGGATTCACCTGGGCTTTTGCCCCTTTCACTCTGAGGAACAGGCTGATTAGATATGATTGTTAAGCCATGATCTTAGCCTGTGGGACCATTCACAAATGTTACAGATGGCTGGGAATTTCTCAGCAGGGGTTCAGCTCAGGGCTACCCCTTATTCCTTCCTTCCTGCCTGCCCTCCGAGACTGGGCTTCTCAGACACTGGAACTTTCTACCTTCAGGCATATAGATGGATGCAGTGTGGCTGTTAGCTGAACATTTGGTATTCTGAAATTTCTGCCATATTGCAATGTTAATAATCCTAGTGTGGTCTAGCCCAGAGAAGGTAATCGCCACTCATTTGGGTCATATACTCACACAAACAGAAGAGATGGTGAGTGTGGAGGGCCGAAAGGGAAGGAGAACAGGGGGAAAAAGTGGATTCATATTCAAGAACTCCTCATACACCATGAACTCTTCATAAGGGATTCATTGTATTCACAAGACAATCTTGTGACTCTTATAGGAAGATCTCAATGGGAAGATGAGAAAATTAAGCTTCAAAGACATTAAATAAGGATAATTAACACTTGTCAGTCATTTTCCTATGTGCCAGGCACTGTGCTAAACACTTTGTATTATCTCATCTAATCACACTTAACAACCATGGAAATAAATGCCAGAGTTACCTCCAGTTTTTTACATTTGGTGAAAACTAAGTCTTAAGGAGATGAAGTCACTTGTCCAAGAAACAGTTGTTATTAACTGGCAGACCTGGGATTCACACCAGTCTTGACTTTAGGGTCATACTGCAGCTTGCTACTTTCTCAAGATCACGTGGGTCAAAAATGCGGGAGGCAGAATTTGAATTCAGGTCTCAGGAACACCAAAACACATTTGCTTTCCAAACCCATAAGCCCCAATGGCAGAACTGAGAAAGATATCCAATCCGTCTCTTTCCTGGTCTTCCTTTGTATTACAGCAGCTGCCTTCCTAGAAAACGCAAAAGACCTAGCAAGTCTGAAATAAGTTGCTGATGGGAGGGAGAGAGAGGAAAAAAAGGGATGCTATTTTTTACAAAGACAGCCTCTTAAAAGAAAGCAACATACAATTTGTGTATCAGCAGGAGGAGCAGTACTTCAGCGGGCAAATCACAGCCTGCACTGAGCTGCTGTTCTCACCTAGGTAAAGGCCATTCATTTCCCTTATTTATCTTCCCAGATACATCCCTGCCACCTCGCTTTCACCACCTTCCTCCTCTCTCTCTTTAATGTGTTGCTTCGCCATTTATGAGCTTCTCAACCAGGCATTATAAAATGGAGCTCTAGGCTGGGCATGATGGCTCATGTGTGTAATCCCAGCACTTTGGGAGGCCGAGGTGGATGGATCATGAGGTCAGGAGTTTGAGACCAGCCTGGCTAACATGGTGAAACCCCGTCTTTACTAAAAATGCAAAATTAGCCTGGTGTGGTAGTGCATGGCTGTAATCCCAGCTACTCGGGAGGCTGAGTCAGGAGAATCACTTGAACCTCCGGGAGGCAGAGGTTGCAGTGAGCCGAGATTGCGCCATTGCACTCTAGCCTGGGCAAAAAGAGTGAAACTCCATCTCAAAAATAAATAAATAAATAAAAAATGAGCTCTAACCAGAGTTAGTGCCCATTTGTCTTTGTGATTTCACCAGAATCCTCCAAAACAAATAAACAGCGTGGATCTGCAGCCTAACTTAGTGCTTTAAGACAGAGTGCTTGGTTTGTGGAGGCCACCTGACATCTCATGTCCCCTAATGTTTTCCCTGGATGTTTTGAGGATGCCACCTTTTAAGGCAGTGATGCGTGTCTTTATTAGCACAAAGGTGGGCTGTGGAAAGAATGAGGATTTCAGAGTCAGGGTTTGTACCTAAGCTCTGTTCCACAAATCACTTTGAGAACCTGGGTAAAGCATTACCCTCTGAATCTTAGTTTTTTAAACTATGAAAGGGAAATGATAATATCTAAATCAAAAGGTGAGGGAAGGATTAATGTATGACCATCACAGGGCACTGAATGCATTGCCCAGCACATCATTGGTATAAAATGAATGTAAGGCTCCCCTACCCCACCCTCTAAACTTATGGCACAGTTGGTTTAAAATGACCTGTTTTGGGAGGGGGGAGGGACAGCTTTAGGAGATATACCTAATGCTAAATGACAAGTTAATGGGTGCAGCACACCAGCATGGCACATGTATACATATGTAACTAACCTGCACATTGTGCACATGTACCCTAAAACTTAAAGTATAATAATAATAAAATTTAAAAAATGACCCGTTTTACATTGCTGAAAGAAACAAAAAACATATAGAATTTTCAGGAGCATAAAAATCTTTAGGGATGTTTTTGGTTCAATCTGTCATGGACAAGCAGAGGAACCTTAATATGCATCAGATGCACAGTTTTGTATTTTTATGTAGTTATAGGGTAAGACATCCACCTGTGATATGGCTCTGATCCTGTGGTTCCTTATCCCCCACAAATACAAATGGTGCAGATTCAAGCAAGCATTCCCTAGGGAATTCAAATAGAGCAGAAAGCAAGCTATTTCCCTGATAAACCTGTTTTCTTATTTGTATATTGGTTGGGTAGGACCAATGCTATTTGTGTGTGTGTGTGTATGTGTGTGTGTGTGTGTGTGTGTGTGTGTGTGGTGGGGGGTAGGGATTAAATAATCTTTATTATCTGAATAATCATCCCTTCCTCATAATTTACCTCCTTACATCTTTGAGAGGGCATTCTTGCCTAATGGGTGAGAAGAGGTCTGGAATCAGGTTGAATTACGTGATGAAGGTGAAAACAATATCACCTCCACGGTGTTGTTAGGATTAAATAAGATAATGCACATCACTTCTTAGGAGTGCCTGAGATGAGTCAGTGTTCAATAATGTTAACAACAAGTCTTATCACCACCCGTAAAATGCTAAATAAAGCGCTTGCCACTCCTTTGTCTGGACTTTTGCACCAGACTAGTGCACCAGTCTCTTAGGAAGCTTTCTTGGTACTCTCTGTAATGCATCCCACATGTCTTGACCTGAGAAAGCTTCTCTCCTTTGCAAACCTCCAGTCTCTATTGAAACACACACACACTCTCTCTCTCTCTCTGCCTCCCTCCTGCCTTTGTCTCTCCCTCCCAACCTCCCTCACTCCCAACCTCCCTCCCATTTTTTTCTATCTCCCCTTTTATCCCCCCATTTCTTCCCTCTCTTCCTTTCTCTTCAGCTCTTCTGAGGATGCAAGTAAATCCACCCTCTCCACTCAGAGGGCTTTGTCTCTGATCAGGCCCGACCTGGGTCACAGAGTTCATGGGGTTACCATGACAACAAGCATCCCTGGCTATCCATCAGGAGGCAAGGACCAATTGAAAGGGACTGTCATTTCCCTGGGACATACTGTATTTATCAGCAGCAGCAGGCTCTGCACCAGTACTATACTATGGGAAGACAGGCTGTTACTTGTGAGTGTGGGAGGGAGGGAGAAAATGAAATATTAGAGCTTTATTTTTTAGCATGTTCTCTGTGGGGGAGGACCACAAATTGTTCTCAGAGACGTTTTATTTCTAATGCAGCCAGTGTGTGTGAGGGGGATGAGGGTGGGGCTCATGTGCATTTCTGATGAACACAGTTGGTTTTACAAAAAAGAAAAAAATAAGTTCTTTGGCTCAAAAGTGACTTTTTAGTAGGTCTAACGGGAGGAGGAGAGGGGTAGAAAATGAACACTAATAAGTATCCTCTGTAACGGGCACTTCATACTATTTCATCAGATCGTCAAAGCAGCTGCACAAAATTATTATTCCAATTTTTCAGATAAGAAGACAAACATTTATGACGTTCTAGTGACTTATCCAGCGAGGTCAAACTCTGGTAAGGTAACAGGCCTTATACTTGAGTGGAGGTGATCTGACTCCAGGAATTGGGGTTGTGAACCATTCCATGAGGATTCCTGGTCAACCCCCATCATATTCATCCCCCTGTTCCTTCAGAGCCTCCTCCTCATGTTCTGCCTCGTCAGACCACTAGCACATCACCTCCCTGACCTCTTTTAGCCCTCATTCCCAGAGTGGACTGCTGTTTACTTATAACAGAGGTACCTGGGGGACTTGTTCAAATTGCACATTCCTGGATCTGCAAAATCAGAAGTCTCAAGGATTAGAGTTTAGGAAGGGGCATTTTAAACCAGCTCCCCTAGGTAATTTTGATACACACTGAAGTTGGGAAGGGCTCTTTAGAGCAATCGACTCAATGCCACACAAAAAAGCACTTGCTTATTTGTTTCCCAATTATTTTCTGGGTCAATGTGATTCTCTAAAAGAAGAGAACTCTCTACGGCCTTCTGTAACACTCAGGTTAGCAGTAGTCAAAAAAAGGATTCCAGGGAAGGCCTACTGGACTGTATGGAAGATACAAGCATGTTTTATCATCCCAGTGTGGGGGATGAGCAACTAGGAGGAAACCCTCAGTCCCTGAAAGTGACAGCCTTCCCTACAAAACCTTGGTGATACCTCTTCCTGACTCACAGCCTTAACCACCCTCCTTTTCTTTAGCCAGATGCCAATATACACAAGCAACTTTTGCTAGATATTTTCCAGCACAGGGTTGTGTGAAGAGAGAAAAAATATACTCAATGGGAATGCCGGTGAGGCTAAAATGGTGATGAACAATTTTGAGCTCATGTCATATGAAAAAATTGATAAAGGCCAGATATAGTCAATGCCGCAGGGAGTAAGTAAAGGTGATCAACGGCCTTCATCATTCTTGCTGGTGTGCCGGAAAGCTTGTGTCCTTTCCAGGGATGCCTTTCTTAACCAGGTAGGCATTTCAGAGGTAAAACTGAGATGGCAGCAGTTATTCTGTTTGGGAGGTAAATCCCATATCTTTCCATTTTCTGTCCTTGCCAAAATCAGTTTGTACCCAGTCAAGCTTTAGGCAGGAGCACAAAAGCCCCAGAGAGCTTACGTAACAGACTTCTTTTCCAAACTTCCCAGCTTTAAAGTGAAGGATATGACTAGTGACGAATATAGAGCCCACCGCTTCTCCCACATGTCTTCATCCCATTGTAACTCATGACCACATTCATTATCTCCTACCAAGATGACCACAACAGGTTTCTAAATGACTTCCTTGCCTGTGATCCTCCTCTCTCTGATGCGCATTGCAAACCACTGCCAGGGTAATCTCCAGGAGCCTGTCCGATCATGTGCCTCCCTGTCAATGACCTTCAATGGCTCCTACTGACATAGTAAAACATGCAGAGACATTTGAAATTCTTCACAATATGACTGTAGCCAATCACTCCTACCTATTAATGAATTCTCTGGTTAAAGTGGACCCCTTGTTGTTCCTGAAAACAAACCCCATGTTTTTTTTTTTTCCATTTCTGCATTTGCTCTCTTTTCCCCTTCAGCCCCTAATATGAAGCATCCTCTCCCCACTTCCCATCTATCACAATTCTTCCACCATTCTTCCACAATTCTTCCAATGGTGGAAGAATCCGCAATCCTTCCACCATTGCAAATCCTCCCATTCAAACGTTGACTCTCCTCCTTTTTTTTTTTTTTTTTGAGTGTTTCTGGCTCTCTTATGGCATTGGTAGGATAATAGGTATCTACATAATTCTGCTCATGAGCTGTACTTGATGATGCATTATTTAAGCACTGGGATTGCATCTCTCACTGCCATTCCCTGCAGCATTATGCACAGTGCTTTGTGTGAGAAGGTATTTGGAAACCAATCGGTGAAGCTAAATGGAAAGCACAGAGAGTGGGTCTCGGACCTTCCTGGGTGCCAATTACCCGGTAAGCTGCATGGTGAAGCTGTACTGCACTCCTGCCCCCTTGGCCCGTACATCTGGCATAAACAAGAAACATGACAGAAGACAAACATGTCATGATCACAGAGACCAAAGAAGGCTCCATGTAACCACAGTCACAGTTAAAGACCAGACTTTGACCAATGTCCTGATTAGGGTCTAACTCTTAGCAGATCCGTTAAACTCCTGGCAGGTAGTTTGTGAAAGAGAATCATCAGGTGACATTTTAACTGAGGCCAATCTGGTGTGGATTCTTTCTTGGGTTGATAAAACATGGGCTATGCCCCCTTACTTAGGAAATTTGAACACATCAAAGGAAGTATTCATCATAACAAAGAAGACATTTCAGTTTAGGCTAGCAAGATACATTAAGTTGGCACCAAAAGGGCCAATAGATCATAATTAGTGGATTTACCAATTGCCTTTCCCTAGTGAGTGACATTGGCTGCATAGGTCTTTATCTACAACCTGAGGGCTTGTGAAACATAACAGCCCCTCTCCCACCCTAAAACATGCAGTGACAGCCAACAAACAGCATCTGTTTCAAAGAAACACCACCTGTCCAAATGGAAAATCAAGGATTGAACCACCTTGCTTCATCAGAGTATTTGTTTCCAGAGCAGAAGAAACAAACAAACAAACAAAAGCCCCATTCTGTCACTAACACAGCTTTTTAACACTCTATGGGGACCATGGCCTGGCTTCTGCCAAGTAGACTTGGCAAGTTTTGGAGGAACATTTGGGCCTTAGATGTCAGTTCTCTGATCTTCTGAAGCATAACTGGGTGATCTGTCTTGGAGAAATCTGGAGCTTGTTCTAGGCAGGCTGTAAGAGAGTGAATGCCCCACAGGCACAGTGAAGTCTGGCTTTATGGAGAGCAAGTAGTGGAGGAGGACAGCCAGGAAGGTCCTCTCTTGATACAAGTACAGGCAGTAAGCCTGGAGGACATCTGCCTGTGAAAGCTGCAAAAACCCTACCTTTGATTGGGCTGAAGAGAAGTTTATAATAATACCTGGAACAAACTCAAGCACTTTTTTGTAGTGTAAACACTTCCAAAGAGTTTGCAGCCTTGTGAGTAGTTAAACAGTCCTTTAAAAAAGTATTTTTTATGATTCAAAATAATTTGAACAAAATTGGATTTCTTCTGCCAGGTTATCTTTAAGCATATATCAGCCCCTCTTCAATGGGTCCAAAGGAAGCATAAATGTCTTTATTCTTCTCCTTACTGTCCACCTCTGTCGTGCAGAATGGTTTCCTGGGATCAAGTCAGTGGATCTAGGATTGCTGGAGCAGGCAATGTATTTGTGGTATTTGGTTTGCCATAACTCTTTGGAGTTTGACCATGTCTTGGGTCAAATGGCATCATATGGGGTGTGAAAAAAAGTTATAATGGAAACTTGGCTGGAGTGTGTGTGTGTGGGGCCAGGGGGAGGGGGGGTTGGGATGTAGGAGAGGCGTGGTTACTCATATTTTCTGCAACCATTCTTCAATGGTGTGTTTTGTGGAACCTCTATATTATTGGTTGCTAGCAGTGTTCCCTTTTAATGCACAGATGAGAAGCAGAATCCCATTAAGGGTAGAGGAACTTTCCTAGGCCAGACACCTGAGGCCCTTTTAGGATGAGCGTTACTCTTCTGTTTTTGAATCAGGAATTATGATGGCCCCATGACTACCATCAGGGTTGCACTGGAGAGAAAGGAGCACTATGGGAAGACAGGAGCATATGATCATCAGTTGGGTGTTCTTGACTTGCAGTTCAGTCATCAGTGATCTGTATTTGAAACATGTTGCTTTTTCTTTTCTCTCTCCTTTTCTCTTGCTCTCTTTTTTGAAATCAATAAATGGCTTCTTATATGTTTACAGAGATGTGTGCAGAAGAATTAGTTTTTTCTTTACTATGAAGCAGAATTATTTTCATCGTTTGTTCCAGAAAGTGTCTTCCAGCAAGCAAATCCATAAAAGCAGGGTTACTCCTCAAAGGAATGGTGCTGGGTGTGTTAAAGTCAGTGTCCATTATCACCTTTTGCCTTCAGAGTGGTGAGTGGTTGCTCTGGACTTCAGAGGTCTGGTTTTAATTCCCAAGTTGGTGGTTATTTGGCCCATGTGAATAGGTGCAAAGAACCTGGCCCAAGTCCAGTCCCCTGCCTTTAATGGTGCTGTCATTCATAAAGCCCAGTGCAGCATTAGAGTGAGTTACAGCCATAGGCTCTGAAGTCAGACTGCCAGGGCTTGAAATCTGGCTTCTACCTTATTAGCTGTGTCAACCTGATCAGGCAACTTAACTCTTACTCTGTTTCCTCATCTGTAAAATGGAAATAATGGTACTTCATAGTCATGTTGCAAGGGTTATAAGAGATAATGCATTTACCACGGTGAGTGGCACTTAATAGGCACTGACTCAATGATGGTTTTTATTACAGTGGAAAGTCATATGAGTGCCAAATGGCCTGAGTTTTAGGTTCATGTCACTCCAGTATTTCCAGTATCAGGAAATATACAGTATTTCCTGAGTTGTTACCTTGTTCCAGGAAACTGTGTGTGGGATGGGATGACAGAGGTACTCTATTGATTGGACAAATTATGTTATGTGTCTGTGCTTTGTTTTCTTAACTTCACATCCATGTATTTATGTGGACGTCCTTGACTCACGAAACCTTCAGTAAATTGTAATATTGCGGTATCACTGATGTTCCTGGAACTATAAAAACTCATTCTCTACTTTGAGTCTTTCTAGGTTGATGATCAATAAGTTTCTGAGATAAAAGCCTCTTCCTTGCCAAACACTATCATCTGAATCCCCTTTGAACTTTGCTCAAACTTGTAAAGAGTCTTTTAGATTCAACTGGGCAAAAACACGTGACTGATAAATACCAGGCTGTTTGATTTGTCTTCATTAGTTCATATTCAATTATGTCTACACTTCTCCAGGTATCTTTATTCTCTCAATTTTCCAATAATTACTTAAAGTTCTTCAAAGTATTTTCATTCCTCTTCGAATAAAGACAAAAGTTCTTTATAAAATTATTCCCCACCTCACCCTCCAATCTCAGCTTAAACATTTCTCCTCTGTATTATTACCTGTGTTCCAAGAACACTTAGTGGCTTTTGGTTAATCGACTGTGCAATGATTTCTTGCCTTATAATCTTTGCACATGCTGTTTATTCTGCCTCAACTACTCTTTTCTTCCCTTCTCCTCACTTCACTTAGTTGACTCCTATTAATCTGTCAAACTGCAGCTTGAAAAACACATCCTTGGACCTGTCTTCCCAGCCATGCCCCACTCATCCTGCAGATCAAATTGAACTTTTTTATATCTGGGTGTTTTGAGATCTTCTCTTTGTCTTTATTGTTCTGCTTTCAGTTGAATCAGCTGCTGATTTTTATCTATTTATTATGCTTAAGACTGATTTTCAAATCTGAGGATTTATGCTTTCCATAAATTCTAGAAAATTTCTTTAAAATATTGCCTCCACTTCATTCTCTCTTGTCTCTGTCTGGAACTCACAGCAGACTCAATTTTTTTCTTTTTCATGTCTCTTAAACTCTTTGTTACATTTTCTTTTCATCTTTCTGTGTCCTTTGATTCCCCCCCCCCCCCGATGTTTTAGATTACTTTTATGTTTTTAGTTGCACTGTTAATTGTTGCTCATGTAGATTGTCACATAATTTATAACTTTGCCTTGCTTAGCGTAGTCCCAGAATAATAAGCTTATGTTTTTAGTTCTAGTTTTGATTTGTTTTTTCTTTTTGATCCTAGGAACTTCTTAACTTGCATTTAAAAAGCTATTTGTTATATCTTATCCAGCATATCTCATTGTTTCATAGTGAGAATTTTGTTCCGCTGCATTGCAGGAAGTAGATGTCCTCTAGGTCCCCTTTTATAGACTGTCCTAGTATCTATTAGAATTGTCATTAAACATTAATTATTTCTTTAATGTCTGTCTTTCCTGCAAGAATGTAGTGGCGTGGGGACAGGGACTATGTCTATCTTGTTCAAAATTGTAGCTCCAGCTACTAGCCCAGTCCCCAGAACAATGTTGGGGCTTAGTATTATTAAGATAAATGAATAAAGTGGAGGCAGAGGTGGACCCGGATGTCATATCCAGATGGGTTAGGAATCCTTCTCCATCATTTTGCAAACTTTATTAATCTTTCTTACCCTTCCTGAAATGCAACTCTTCCCCCAAATGATTTAATCCTTCTGTAATTGACATAATGTCTCATAGGTGACTTCACAGTGTACTGTTTTCAGTGACCTTCGACGTAAATTATACCATTAGAACTCACAACCACGTCAGACCTAGGAAGGGCTGGGCCAATTATTCTCCCTCTACAGATGAGGAAACTGAGGGCTGGAAGATGATATGTTTTACCTTTTGTAAGACAGTCAGAATTAAATCTAGGTATTGTGACTCCATGTCTACAGGACTCTTCCTCAGCTGTTGAGAAGGAATATCAGGATTTCTTTTTGTGAAAATAAAGTCCACTGTGCTTCTTTACCAAACTGTCTATATCTTGCTAAATAAATCAGGCTCTAGGTAAGAATAGGTGCTACAATTAATTTGGTGCTATTCATTAGATGCTATTTCGATTTCCACAGCCAGAGTCTCAGGACTCGAAAGATTTGATTTTTCATTTGGACAACGTGTTTATGTTTCTTTTGAGACAAACATTATAAACCACCTTCTGTCAAAGAATTCAGGTTGCTGGAGAACTCTGTTCATAGCGTTATTGGATGCAGGGGTGTCTGGTAAAGGATGGGGTGTTACAGATCACACGACAAAAGCACAAGGTTCATTGATGTTTCACACACTTGGAAGAGGAAGGTGAGGCATGGGGAAGAACACGTGGGCAGTGACAGTCACAGCAAGCTGAGGCCCCCAGGTCAGTTTCCAACCTCAGGGCTGAAGATCTTGGGTGGCTGGAATCTTTCAGGCCCATAGGTGTTGAAGAAGAGCCCCCTTGACAGCTTGCATTGTGGCATTGGAGGCTTGTAGCAGACACAGAAGCTTCATTCCTGAGATAGGGAGGGGAGAGGGAGTACCAAGGAAGCAAATCTTGGCTACTTACCTCAGGGCAGACCCCTTGGGTGTCGCAATGCCATAGCCTTTGGAATCCAAGTTACCTCCCACCTTCATGGTGTCACATGGTTTCCGCTGCTCAATGTACTCATTCATGGTGGACTCCAGGAGGTAGGCATATTTGCCTTTGGATTTCCTCACTCGAATCATTCCCTCCTCTGTGGTCCGCACAAAAACTGATGGCTCTGCTGACTTCATGTATGTCCACATCTTCTCAAACACAGCAATTTTAGACCTCTGGTAGGGACAGAAACAAAGCTGGAATTAAGTGTGCTTGGAACTGGGGTCAGCGCACACATTAATGAAGAGCTGTGTGTAGCTTGATCACACATTCATGAGCAAGATTAGCTCAGGAAGAAACAAATTATGAGTGATTGCAAAATAAGAGGCTCTAATTAGTACCAGTAGGTTCCAAAGTACAAATATCTTGCAAATTCAGAATGAACAGAATAGCTCAGAATCTTTTAATTACTTCTGAGTAATTATATTCCTCCTAAACAAGGGGAGAATTAAGAAACTGGGGCCCTGCCTGACTTTTAAATACATTAAAGGACCTATCTATTGTTTAATAAGGCCATATTTATACTAACCAGAAGAAATAGAAAGCTGAATATCAGTGGAATCTGATTTCATTATTGGGAAGAAAACACGGAAGAATTTCTGGATCATGGGTAGACCTGTCCTCAGAATGTATTAGGTTGATGCAAAAGTAATTGAGGTTTTTTCCATTACTTTTGATGGCAAAAAACCTCAATTACTTTTGCACCAATCAAATATATTGGTGTCTAATAAAGCTGATAACTTGGGACCAAATATTGTCATCTGCTTACATTTAAAAACCTTCCAAATATGGCCCACCTGCCTTCCGTATTTCCCCCTAAACTCACCTTGGGCCTTCTCCCCTTAGGGACTTTGCTTGGACTGTTTATTCCACTTGAGATGCTGGTTCTGTCTAACCAAATCCTTGTTTCATAGAACAGAATAAATCCTATGTATTTGGAGTCCACCTCAGTTCCAAAGGCAATGGTTTTTAGACTCTAGTAGGCACCATTATCAAGTACATTGATTGTAAAAATGCATATTCCTTAGCTCTAAATCTAGAGATTCTGATTCAGCAATTCTGAGGTGGGACCTAGAATACATCTTTTTTAGGAATTGTCCCCAACAGGTGATTCTGATCTGTATGGCCTGTATGGTCCTCACTTTGAGAAACAGTATTGTGAGGGCTGATACTCCTATGGGACATACTGCCTGGGGCACTCACTGGATGGCCAGGCTAGACTGCTAGGATTGCAAGTCATCTCTCCTTGTATGTAGGTCTCAGGTATGTGGAAGCTACCTGAGGGAATGTCTTCCCTCCTGTGGGTCCTTCACAGGGTATAATTGAGTACCTTGCATATGGTAGGCCCTTAGTCAGGGCCCATGATCCAGGACCATGATCAAACTTCTCATCTAGCATAATGTTTCTAAATGGTGACCTTCTCCCAAAGGGTAGATGTATTTTAGATATACTAAAGTCTGGCTATTACAAATGTTTTCTAAATGGACAAGTGTTAAATACATGTAACAGACTACTTTTTAAAAATAGTTGTTGCTACAGTCATATATTCTATATAATTCAGTTGTTAATATAGATTTCAGATTTATTTAATATAAAATTATCATTATACATGTAGCATATCACTTTTTTCTGTACACAAGTATCAGGTTTATTTCCTTGATATTAGTGCACGTCAAGTGTTGGTAAGATATTGATCTACAATTGTCATTTGAGCCAGCTGATCAATAAAGACATTCAGGGCCCAGGAAAATCATAGATCTTGAGGGAAAAGTAAAGGAAATAGTTGCTATTAAAACTTCAGTTTTAATAGCCTATATTAGATAAACTATATCACTCGTTTTACAGTCTGGTTTACAATTTGGAAAGGACACTGGACTGGCTGTGAGGAGCCCTGGATATCAGTCTTAGTTCTACTTCTCACTCATGGTTTTGTTTATGGAGAGTCCCTTCTCTTTGGGCCTTAGTTTCCCCATCCATTCCATAGGGAGTTTGGGCATTATAATCTTTAAGTCCCGGGCTAGCTTGAAGTATCTGATTCTTTACCTGAAGATACATCATTCAAGCAACAATGTCAATGTGAGAAAGAAGAAGAAAGAAGGGGGAAAATGGAGGGAGGAGTCCAAGGTTAGGGGAGGAAATACCCAGAACTAATCATAAGGTCTGCCAATGTATTTAATATTCTCTCACAGGGAACAGGAAAATGTATAAATTCAGTTGTGACCAGATTTGCAGATAATCTTCCAGGCACAAATCAACAAAACACACAGCAGGGCAATTGCAAGATGCAATTTGACCTGACAGGATGGACACAGCAGGGAACTGGGCTGTTGACAGGCAGAGCTGAGGAGCCTTCTGGGCAACAGTATGCAGAAAATTAATATGTCCTCTCAGCCTCACCCCAGTGCCCCAAATGTTAAGGCTGTGCACACAGACACTTGAGATGAACTATCAGGAAAATCTAATCTCCAGGATTGTGAAGGTAGCATGAGTGGCAGGGAAGATTGGAAGCGTACTCAGGGTATTTGTTCTAGGATCTCTCCTATCATCCGCAGCTCCCATGACCCTTCATACATCTTAATTAAACTGTCGATGGAGGATTAAGCATCTCTGGGATGGGGCTGCCAAGAAGCTCTGGGCTGTCATGGGGACAAGAAGCCAGCTTTTTCAGAGACTGGAGTAGAAGAATTCTTGTCTCACTATTCCCTCCTTCTGCCTTGTGGGGGTGGTATGTAACCTTATCTCCCCACCCACCAAACTCCTGGTGGGATAATTATCCAAGGTCAGAGTCACAGAGATGGAAAGGCTTATGCATGGGACATATCTTGGCAGCACTCTCCTTTTACAGGTAAAGAAACTGAGGCCCATGATGTGGCAATAAACTGTCCAATGTCATGCAGTTTGTTAGTGGCAGAGCCAAGAGTTCCTGATCTCCTGATTGCACACATTGTGCCTTTCCACTGCAACCAGCTGCCTCCCTCATTTTAGGCTTTATATCTTATTAGCTGAAAGACGTTGGGTAAGTAGCATAACCTTTCTGAGCCTCAGTGTTCTTCTTCTGAAAATGGTAATAATACTGTGCACTTCACAGTATTGCCATGGAGATTATATGAGAACACAGGCATAATCCAGTGCCTGGCACAAGAAGGCATTCTATAAGTAGTGCAACGACTACTAATAATTATGCCTTTTTTTCAGGTTTTACTTTAGGATAGGAATGCCTCATACCTGGCTTTCTTGGTACCAGTTTCCCTTCCTGTATACATGAGAGAGATTGATGTCAATCAAAGAATCCTTTCACACAAGCCCAGATGTGACCTCAGAATCTCTAGGCAACCACTACTGACCTGTCAAAGTAAGTACATGGACTACAACCAATTTGTCACCAATGTAGAAGGCCTGGGCACAGAACTTGTAGAATATGCACTGTCCTGGTTCCAGGTTCTTAACTTTGTGCTGTGGACAAGAGGCAGTAATATGTCAATTGACGTAGCGATTAACAAGGACTTTTGAAATTTTAAATCCCAGCTGTGCCTCTCTTTAGGTAGGGTATGACCATTTTCTTCTCTGGGCCTCAGTTTTCTCAACTATAAAATGGTACAGTTAGACTAGATGTGTCCACAAGCCCAGCTGTCATCCTGAGTGATCTTTTTAATAATGTTTGTCAGTTTAATGACAGCACCACATTAAGACCATGTGGTTCAGTGACAGGAATACTTGGATTGGAACAAGAAAACTCAGATTTGGTACCCACCCCTGACACTTGCATCAAAATAATTTCCCAAGTTTTAATTTCTTATCCGCAAAGTGGCTGCCACAAATACCTCTTCTGCCTGAGGTCACAGGTGAAACAAAAATGAAACCATAGATGCAAAAGTACTTTGAGGACTGGTGCATGTTGTCTATACTATAAGGATGAGAGCATTGTTAAGTGAATTAGATGGTTCCCTAACTGCATTAGCAGGGGTTGGGGCATAGGACAGGCTTTATGGACAAGTAGAAACAGGCACCTTCTTCACACTTTTGTTGCAGGCTAAAAACGTCAGGGAATTGTAATGAGATTGTAAGTGGCTTTTTTATTAACTGGCTAGGTGAGCTTAAGCAAGTAATGCCTCTCTCTAAAATGACAGGCTCTGACTAGGTGACCTCTAAGGCACCTTCTTGCTCTGATACATTGAAAATTGATGATTTTAGCCTTGGAGTTAGGATCAATGATGCTTAAGGCTTTGTTCCCTTTCCTGTCTGTCATACAGAATACAAAGCCCATGGTCAAGAACCTGCAGCACCTCCCACAGTGGTTTATTCGGGACCTGGAGTTTGCTCCGAGAAGTTGTAGTGAGATAACTAGGTGAGTCTGTACAGGAGCCCTTCTCTTTTGCCTGAGGCAATATGGCAGCCTGCTCTCTCTGCTCCTTCTGCTACTAATTAGCTGTGTGATCTTAGGTGATTACTTTTAATTTTCTGATCTATAAAATGGGGACCTATCCTAACTCTGAGCTATAAAATAGGGACAATCTCTAACTCATCTTTAATGAGAGGATTAAATGAGATAATTCGTGTAGGGTGTGCTTAGCACAGGACCTGGTTCATATGTAGGCGGTAGCAAATGTTTCTTATTATTCTTATTTGATCCATATATGGTAGTTCCATGTACTGTTTCTTCAACTCCTGGGATAAACATCCCTAAAGGCCAGGGAAACCACAGGTTTTCCTGCTTCTGGGCATCTGTCCAAGTTGTTCCTTTTGTCTAGGATGTACTTAGCCTACTCAGGTCTGGCCTGGTTTTGTGATATCTATAAATGTTTACACGTCTACCCTGTATGGCTTCAGTCTCTACCCATTCTTCAGAATGACTCCCAAATGTTTGCATTTCCTTGAAGTCCTAATGGTATATGGAACCTCCATTGATTGTTCCTTGTTTTGCCTCTAATTTTAGATACCCTATCTTTTTTAGTCTTGTTAAGCTCTGATATAGACATTGTTCTCCTCATTATATGGATGAATGGAAATGGTGTCACAGAGGCTAAGTGCACAGAACAAGTAAGGGATGGAGCCGGGTTCTGGGCCTCCATCTGCTGAGCTTGAAGGTTGTGCTCCTAAGCTCTCTGCTCCTTTGCTTCCGCTCACTGTCTCCTGCCAAAACACATCTCACTACCTCCACTCCCACTTCACATTTTCTCTCTCTCCTGGCACCATTTAATAGATCACTTTTTCCAGTTATTTTTTTCCCATATACTATCCTCTTATTCATCAAGTCAACAAACATTCACTGAGCTCCTTCTATGAGATAGGAGGGGACACAAAGAGCATCAGGTCCAGCTGTTGTCCGTAAGCTGTTCCTAATTGATTACTAACTAGAGTATAAGGTTTCCATGAGAACAGAGAGGAAATTGTATTTGATGTCTTTTGCAGCCCTCAGAGCATTAGCACTGACTGATATAGGCAAGGGATCTAAATCAATGCAGGAGCTTTGAAGCTTCTACAAATGTAGAAATGTAGATTTCTCAGGGGGGTGGTAGAAAGCTTAGAAATGTCCTGAGTTTCCCTGACTTACAGTCAGTTAAGCCCTTGCTCTGGCTGCCTGTTATCTCAGGCTATATAATGAGAAGGACATTTTAATGACAGTTGTGGTTCCCTTTTGTGAAAGTGCCTTGGGACAAAGGATGTCCCTACCCTGAAGAACTCCTTAGTAGATCCTGCTTCCAGCGTCCCATAGGCAATTTCTGTCTGCTTCGCTAGGTCCTCTGCACTCTCAATGGGAGACACCATCCTCTCCACGGTCAGGAAGGCGGCCAGATTGGCTGTATATGAGGAGATGATGATTAAGGTGAAGAACCACCAGACGCCACCAACGATGCGACCAGACAGGGACCTGCAGGCCAAAGGGAAGAGGCATCAGCAGCATGGACGTCAACTGTGGAAGGCTCTGGGGAGGGACTGAGCACTGGTCTGGGGCTTGGCAGCAGAGCGGTTAGGCCCTATTGCACCCTTCTCATCTGTCAGCAAGATGTGAGAATTCAAACGTTAGAGAGACTCCATATTTTGTTCCTTATTACGGACATGGACCTGTGGGGTTGCTGTCTTTCAGGGGTGATAAAGCCCACATGCACGTATTCACACTCCCTTTTACACATATATAACAGCAAGACACATGATGACAAAGACACAGATATGTCAACACTTGCCCACAAAAATCACAAATATGCATAAGCAATTACATACACAGCAAATATTTTGTGCAAACATGTATGAATGCAAATGCATTTATACACATGATGCAAACATTTGATCGGTTTAGACATGTTGTCAGACTGCCTTATTATTGCTCTCCTGGCTGGCAAAGGCCGCCAAAATAGTGGACTAGAAGGAAAGGAAGGAAGAATACATTGGAAATAGAATCAGAATAGTCATAGTCCAGCCATTGTGGGGAATGCCACCATTGGGTGCAGACACAATTCTTTCCCCCACTCACCCAAGGAAGATAATTTGGTTGAAATAAAAAGATAAAAAAAGGCAAATATGATAATCAATTATGAGGTGAGAAATGTATCTTTGAACTTTTTAGATTGCTATTCCCCTCTTTTATCTCCCAAACAATGAAGAGAAACATAACCAGCCGAGAGTTCCACTGTTATATCTCTGATCTGATAGGATACTTCCAAGTCCAGGGCTTCCCAAGATATTACAAGATGATTTGCATGTGACTTGTGATGATTTTATGTGGTGAGCAGTTAGGGCATCAAATCATAATGAATCCTATGGTGGTAAAGTTATTTGTATTTCATTTCTCTTTCCATCCTGTTCAATTTATCAAGGAATTGTTATTCTGGAGCCCCTGTACCTTTAAGCCCATTCTGACAAGTGCTCTGACAGCCTCAAGCTCAGAGCCTTCAATAGGTGACAGTATTTAATTGAAACCCTATATTTAACAATCAGAGAAATCACCAATGCAACCCATGAGTTTTACCAAGAAACCCAAGAGTCTACTGTGCCTTGGGACAGCAGTACACAGGCCTGTTGGCTTGCTCTGTTGTTCCACACTGCTTGCAAAACCCTTATCTGTGTTGACCTTGTATGTGTTATTCCTACATCCCTTGACACTTCACTTTACCTTGATTTCTTGGAGATCCCTTTTCACTCTAGGCAGATGGGATTCACTCCAAGAAATCCAACAAATATATGTCATTGCTTGCTATGTGGAAAAGAATGCTCCTAGGCGCTTCACATGGAGGGGAAAATAAGAGAGAGGAACACTTGTTGGAATGGATGAGACCAGGAGAGTGGAGCAAAGCTATGTCGCATGAGGAGCAGTTGCAGGAACAAGGAACACTTAACCTGATGAAGAGACTTGAAGAGACATGTTCACTGAAGAGTTGGCATGAGGCTTGTACTATGTGACCTGATTTAGGAGAACTTTGTAGAAGTTTCAGGAAAACAAATACTACTTAAATATGAGGAAGATATTTTTGATGGGTAGGGTGTGCAACATTGAGATGGCTATCCTGAGAGTGAGAGTGTTTCTCCATTTTTGAAGGTGTTCAAGTAGTGAACCATTTACAGAGATATACTTGGTGGTGACTCTTGGTCCCCCAGGACACAAAGTGCTGGGAATGCAACTCTAAGGAGGACAGAGAAGGGGTCAAGCTTCACATGGGGTTAGGGACCAGTTGCTTCCTTTTACACTTTTCCATTTATGAGATTGTGTGATTTAAAATAATAAGTAGGTAGACCAGGATATACGAATTCCATTAAGCGGTCAAGCAAGATAGATACAAAGAGGCAAAATCACTCCCCCAATGCCCCAGAACCAGTGCACAACAGGTCTGAAAATCATACCAGTCTTCACATAGAACTATCCCAGTGCTCTTTTCATCTTAGTAGGTGGCAGATACAAGTGTTGAGGTCATTCGAAGCTGCAGCAGCTTTCCCAACTCTGGATGACCACAATGGCCTCTAAACTGTACCTCTTTCCTTTTTATAATTTTATTTTGTTTTCAACTGACACATAAAAATTATAGATATTTATGGGGTGCAGTGTGATGTTTTGATATATGTATACATTATATAATGACCAATTCAGAGTAATTAGCATGTACATCACCTCAAACATTTATCATTTATTTGTGGTGAGAACATTCAAAATATTATCTTTGAGATATTTTGAAATATACATTATTGTTAAATATAGTCACCCTACCATGCAATAGAACACAAGAACTTATTCCTTCCATCTAACTGTGCCTTTGCAACTGTTCACAAATCTCCTCCCATCACCCCTCCTCCTCACTTCCCCAGCCTCTGGAACCACTGTTTTACTCTGTACTGCTATGAGATCAATTTTTTTAGATTCCACATGTAAGTGAGATCATGTGGTATTTGTCTTTATGTGCTTGGCTTATTTCACTTAATATAATGTATTCTAGGTCCATCCATGTTGTTGCAAATGACAGGATTTCATTCTTTTTTATGGCTGAATACTATTTCATTAAGTACATATCACTTTTTAAAAAATCTATTCATCTGTTGATGGGCACGTAAGTTGATTCTATATTTTGGTTACTATGAATAGTGCTGCAATAAACCTGAGAGTGCCAGATATCTCTTTGATGTACTGATTTAATTTCCTTTGTATATTTACTCAATGGTGTGATTGTTGGATCATATGGTAGTTTTATTTTTAATTTTTTGAGGAAGCTCCATAATGCTGTCCATGATGGCTGCACTATTTATATTCCCACCAGCGGCATATAAGAGTTCCCTTTCCTCACACCCTTGCTAGCATTTGTTATTTTTTGTCTACTTCTTAATAGCCATTCTAACAAGGGTGAGGTGATATCTCACTGTGGTTTTGATTTGTATTTCCCTGATGATTAGTGATGTGGAGCACTTTTTCATACACCCTGTTGGCCATCTGTATACTTATTTTTTGAGAAAAGTCTGTGCAGGTTTTTTGCCCATTTTTAATTAACTTATTTGCATTTTTGCTATTGAGTCCTTATATATTTTGAATATTAACCTCTTGTAAGATACATAGCTTGCAAATATTTTTACCCCATTCTGTAGCTTGTTTCTTCCCCTGTTGATTGCTTCTTTTGCTATGCTGAAGCTTTTTAGTTTGATGCAATCCATTTGTCTATTTTTGCTTTTGTTGTCTGGGATTTTGAGGTTCTGTTTAAAAAATCCTTGCCCAGACCACTATCATGAAACATTTCCCCTGTTTTCATCTAGTACTTTCATAGTTTTGAATCTTATATTTGTGTCTTTCATCCATTTTGAGGTGATTTTGGTACCTAGTGAGAGATAGGGATCTAGTCTAATTCTGCATGTAGATATCCAATTTTCCCAGCACCATTTATTGAAGAGACTATCCTTTCCCCAGTTCATGTTTGTGACACCTTTGTTGAAAATCAGTTGGCTGTAAATGTGTAGATTAATTTCTGGGTTGTCTATTTTGTTCCATTAGTCTGTGTGTTGTGTTTGTTTTAATGCCAGTACCATGCTGTTTTGGTTACTATAGCTTTGTAGACTATTTTGAAGTCAGGTAGTGTGGTGCTTCTAGCTTTGTTCTTTTTGTTCAAGATTGCCTTGGCTCTTCAGGGTCTTTTGTTGTTTCATACAAATTTTAGGATTATTTTTCTATTTTTGTGAAGAAGGTTGTTGACATTATGATAGGGATTGCATTGAATCTGTAGATTGCTTTCAGTAATATGGATATTTTAACAATATTAATTCTTTCAATTATGAATAATGGATATCTTTCCATTTGCTTGTGTCCTCTTAAATTTCTTTCATCAATGTTTTATAGTTTTTACCACAGAGATATTTTATCTCCTCGGTTAAATTTACTCCTAGATGTGTTTTTTGGAGTTATGTAAATGGAATTGCTTTCTTGATTTCTTTTTCAGGTAGTTTTCTGTTAGATTATAAAAATACTATTAATTTTGTATTTTGATTTTATACCCTGCAACTTTGTTGAATTTCTATTAGCTTTTTGGCAGAGTTTCTAGGGTTTTCTATAGAGAAGATCATGTCATCTGCAAACAGGGACAATCTGACTTCTTCTTTTTCAATTTGAATGTTCTTTATTTTTTTCTATTGCCTGATTGCTCAGGCTAGGACTTCCAGTACAACGTTGAATAGAAGTGGGGACAGTGGCCATCCTTGTCTATTTCCATATCTTAGGGGAAAAGCTTTCAACTTTTCCCTATTCAATATGATGTTAGCTGTGTTTTTCATATATGGCCTTTATTGTGTTGAGGTATTTTCTTTCTATACTTAATTTGTTGAGGATTTTCATTATAAAGGGTGCTGAATTTTAATAAATGCTTTTTCTGTATATATTGAAATGATCATATAATTTGTGTTCTTGATTCTGTTAATGGGATGTATCATGTTTATTGATTTGAATATATTAAACCATTATTGCATCCCTGGGCTGAATCTTACTTGATTATGGTGCATGATCTTTTTAATGTGCTGTTGAATTTGGTTTGCTAGTATTTTGTGGAGGATTATTGCATCTATGTTTATCAGGGATATTAGCCTGTAGTTTTCTTTTTTGTTGTTTCTGGTTTTGGGATTAGGGTAATTCTGGCTTCAAAGAATGAGTTTGGAACAATTTGCTCCCTTTCAATTTTTTTGGAATAGTTTGAGAAGAATTAAATTAGTTCTTCTTTAAATATTTGGTAGAATTTGGCAGTGAAGCCATCAGTCCTGGGTTTTCTATGATGGGAGACATTTTATTATTGATTCAATCTCATTGCTTGTTATTGGTCTTTTCAGGTTTTCTATTTCTTCTTAATTCAATTTTGGTAGGTTGCATGTGTCTAAGAACTTATTTTTTTTCTAGGTTTTACAATTTGTTGTGTATAGTTATCACAACCGTCTCTTATGATCCTTTATATTTCTGTGGTATCAATTTTAATGTCTCCTTTTTCATTTATAATTTTATTTATTTGAGTCATTTCTCTTTTTTTCTCAGTCTTGCTAAAGGTTCGTCAGTTTTATCTTTCTAAAAAGCAACTCTTTTTGAGATTTTGTGTTGTTTTTAGCCTCTATTTTATTTATTTCTGTTCTAGTCTTTATGATTTATTTCCTTCTGTAAATTTGAGATTTAGTTTGTTCTGGTTTTTTTTTGGTCTTTGAAATTCAATGCTAGGTTGTTAATATCTTTCTACTTTTTTGACATAGGTATTTATTTCTATAAACTTTCCTCTTGCTGTATCTCATAGGTTTTCATATGTCATGTTTTCATTTTCATTTGCCTCATGAAATTTTAAAACTTTAAAAAAATGTCCTCATTGATTCATTGGTTGTTCAGGAGCATGTTGTTTAATTTCTGTAATTCTGTATGGTTTCCAAAGTTCCTCTTATTATTGATTGATAGTTTTATTGCACTGTGGTTATAAAAGATACTTAACATAATTTTGATTTTTAAAAATTTGTTAATACTTGTTTTGTATTGTGATATATGTATGTGATATACTTGTTTTGTATGTGATATATACTGTAGACTGTTCTATGTTCTGTTGCAAAGAACGTATATCCTACAACTCTTGAATAGAATGTTCTATAAATGTATGTTAGGTCCATTTGGTCTAGAGTGCATCTAGAAACAACTAGTCTGGTGTTTCTTTGATTATCGTCTGTCTGGATGATCTGTCTACTGTGGAAAGTGTTGAAGTTTCTCCTATTATTTTATTGCAGAGTATAGTTCTCTTTAAGTCTATTAATACTTGCTTTACATATTTAACTGCTCTGATGCTGGTTGAATATATATTTATAATTATTATATTCTCTTGCTGTATTTGACTCCTTTACCATTATATAATTGCCTTCTTTGTCTTTTTTGTTATAATTATTTTCCTGGAAATTTATTTTTTCCTGATATAAGTGTGACTACTGCTGCTCCATTTTTTTGTTTTAATTTACATGGAATATCTTGTTCCCTCCTTTTTCTTTCAGACTATGTGTTCTCTTATAGGTGAAGTGACCCTCTTGTGAGTGGCATATAATTGGGTCTTATTTATTTTTATTATTCAGCCACGCTATGTCTTTTAATTGGATAATTTAAGCAATTACATTTCAGGTAATTCAGTCAGGGCTTACCACTGCCATTTTGTTACATGTTTTCTAGTTTTCAAAAAATGGATTCTTTATTCTGTTCTTTCTTACTGTTTTTCTTTGTGATTAAGAGATTTTCTCTAGTACTATGCTTTTATTTTCTGTTTAACTATTAGAAATCCTTGCTTTGTGGCTACCATGAGGCTTACAATAAACATTCAATAGCTCTATCTCTTAACATATTATTGTAGTTATTGTTATTTTTCATAGTTTCGTCTTTCAGTCTTTGTACTAATAATGTAAGTGGTTTACACACCATGATTATAATATTAGAATATTGTGAATGTCTGTATATTTGCTTTTACCAGTGAGTTTTATAACTTCAGATGTTTTATTGTTACACATAGTGTCCTTTTCTTCCTGTTTGAAAAACTCTAACATTTCTAGTAAGACTGTCTGATGGTGATGAATTTCTGGGTCTTTCATTTGTCCAGGAAAGTCTTTATGTCTCCTTCAATTCTGACAAATAGCTTTTCTGGGTACAGGCTTATTGGTTAGCAAGTTTTTATCTTTTCCTTCAGTACTCCTAATATATCACCAAGAGTACTTCCTCCTGGTCTGCAAAGTTTTTGCTGAGAAGTCTGTTGCCAGGTGTGTTGGAATTCTTACGTGTTATTTGCTTCTTTTCTCTTGCTGCTTTTAGAATTCTGTTTGTCCTTGACCTTTGAAAGTTTGATTACAACATGTCTGAGATAGTCTTATTTGGGTTGAATCTATTGGTGACTTTTGACCTTCCTCTACCTGGATAATTATATCTTTCTTTAGGTTTGGATAGGTCTCTGTTATTTCTTTGCATAAGCCATCTACCCTTTTGTGTTTTTCTTTTCCCTCTTGAACTTCAATGACCCAAATATTTGCTGTTTTGATGCCATTCCATAGATTCTATAAGCTTTCTTTGTTCTTTCATTCTTTTTCCCTATTTTCTCCTTTGACTGTATTTTCAAGGAGCCTGTTTTCAAGCTCAATGATTCCTTCTTCTGCTTTATTAACTTGTGCTGTTTATGCTTTCTATTGCATTAAAAAAAATTCATTCATTTGTATTTTTCAGTTCCAGATTTTTTTGTTATTGCAGTCTCTCTGTTAAATTGCTGAATTTTTTCTCTGTGTTTTCTTAAAATTCATTGAGCTTCCTTAACACAGCTATTTTGAATTACTTGTCCAACAGATCACATATTTCCATCTCTTTAGGGTCCCTCATTGGTGTCATGTTTTGTCCATTAGGTGAGGTCATACTTCCAAGATTGTTCTTAATGCTTATGGATGTATGTCAATCTCTTTACATTGAAGAATTAGATATTTATTCTAGTCTTTGCAATCTGGCTTTGTTTGTGCTCATCCTTCAGTTGGCCTGTCCAGAAATCTATGAAATCTAACCTGTTGTCAGAGTCTGTGACTGCTGCAGCTATTTCAGCACTAGAGGGTATCCTAATCTAGGGTTCTCTGTAAGTCTTGTGAAGGCTTAGAGGTTGGGATGGTACTCCAGCTTGGTTGGACCTAGAGAAGAGTCAAGGGGGGTACTGGAGCTGTATGGGAAAGATGGGTAGGAACCTGAGTTCAGACGCCTGTCTCACTGGTCCATACGGCTTTGTGTTTTTTGACAGATCCCTGCATAAGTGGGACAATTTCCTGGCTATAGTGAGAGGAGCTGTGGAACAGATGTTGGCAACCCTGCCCACAGTGTTCCAGACATGTGTGCCTCCCAGCAGGTTCCTGTATGGCCAGGGCAGTTCTCTTACTACAGTTTAAGTGGAACTAAAGCCAAGACTGGGCCCCCTCAGGATCCACTGTGGCACAGATGCTGGTGAGCTCACCCCAGTAGCCCAGATATGTGTACTTCCCAACCAATTTCCTGCATGGGTGGAGGAGTTTCCCAACTGTAGCAAGAGGGGTAAAAGCTGAGACTGGGCCCCCTCTGGATCTGCTGTGGGATGGAACCTTCTTGGCCATCACAGAGGTTCCTATGGACAGGCAATTCCTGGTCTGTGAGGTATGAGTGAGTTTCCCTCTGGGTCCTTGTGCAAGCTTTAATAAGCTGGGCCTGCAGCTGTAGGGGGCTGGAGCCAAACTGCCAGATAACTTTCAGATCCACTGGCAAGACCAGTGTCAGCAGGCAGACAAAACTTTCTGCAGAGGCACGAAGGTGCGTGATTTCTCCTGGACCCATTGACAGATGGTTTTGGTTGCAGGCTCAAAGCCAAATAGGGCTGAAGCCAAGCCCTTTGAGGAACAAAGTTGTTTACAGGTTTGAACCTAAGAGCATGCTCAAGTTTGCTACCTGGGTGCTGTTCTACACTCTTAAAACAGCCTTCTTAGGTCTTGGACTCTACCAGTGTTTTAAAACCTCCTACCTGAATCTCAAGGCTCCTGCAGAGAGACTTTTTTCCTGTGGATGGTTGCAGAAGTCTTATTGTTGTTAGGGGGATATGAGCAGGATATCTCCTATTCTGCCATCTTGTTTTATGTATTATTTTTTAGAGACAGTATCTCGCTATGTTGCCCGGGCTGGAGTGCAGTTGCTATTTACAGGCACGTCCCATGACTGATCAGCATCAGCGTTTTGACCTGCTCCAACTCCAATCTGGGCCAGTTCACCCCTCCTTAGGCAACCTCGTGGTCCCCTGCTCCTGGGACGTCACTATATTGATTCCAAACTTAGTGCGGACACCTGATTGGCAAAACATACTACAGCCCAGAACTCCTGTGCTCAAGCAATCCCCCTGCCTCAGCCTTCAAAGTAGCTAGGAGTATAGGCGTGTGCCACTGTGCCTGGCTCTGCCATCTTATTGATGTTACTTGAGAGTGAACTGGACTTCTTGCCTCCATCCAGTCCTCTATGCCCCTACTGCCCACTTGTACAAGGCTACCTGTACAAGGTAGCCAGAGTCATCTTTTGAAACATATTAATTGCACCATGTTGCTTTTCTGCTTAAAACTCACCAAAGCTTTTCTCTTAACACTTGGAATAAATTCAAACTCTGATGAGCCTTGAGGCCTTGTGTGGTCTGGCCCCTGGCTCACTCTCCAATGTCACCCAGCAATATACTTGCTGTACTCTGGTCATACTGCTGTTTGTTTGGAACCTCATATTCAAAAGGCTCCCATCCTTATCACATGCTGCTCTTTCCCTTGATCAATGCATCAGCCCCATTCATCCTTCAGACCTCATCCTAATCATTACATTTTTAGTATTCAGCCATAAGACTCAGAGCCTCATGTAGCTCTCATAGCAGCAGAACTATGGCATCTGTTTGCCTCTTCTATTGTCTTTTTTCTTCTACACCATAAGCTCCATGAAAGCAAAGGAATCTTTTAGTTCTTTGGTGTAGCATTGTATCTCCAGTGCTCAGCATGGAGCAGGCCCTCATTAGTAAATGAATGCATAAATAGTCTGTCTTATAACCCGGCATCTCCATGCACATTGGTTTTGGACAGTGGGAAGAATTGTCAGGCTCAGGAGAATCCAAAACTTCTTATGGTCCAAAGTGTCTGGAGTCATGGCATCAAACCAAGTATTCAGGATGGCTGCCTCCTTTTTTAACATCCCTAAACTGAAGAACCCAGCGAAGCTATCCCAAGTTCAGGATCATCTAGTGAAGCCCAAAGCCTTCCCACAAAAGTTCCACACACTTAAGACTCCTTCTTCCCTGTTATCTTTTAATTGACATTTTTCTGTTTTTTTTTTTTTTGTTGTTGTTGTTGTTTTTAGCAGCCTACCTTGAATGATAGTCCCTACATCCCCGCCTTCTTAATGATGATACCAAAGAAAGAGTTTGCTGCTTAATAGCCAGCAACTGTCATTTTTGGAATAACTGGAGAGCTAGGGGAAGAAGTTCAAAGTCTGACTTAATCCCAATGCTTCATTTGCATGTGATTCACACGATAGGAACTTGAGGGCAAGACAATCCTCCCTACCTTCAATTTGGAACTGGCTCAGGTGAAGCTGGGCCTCTATCCAGGAAAGTTACATTTTCCCAGCTCCATACTAAAGGCAGGGAGCTGGAATTATTAGAGGCCAGGGCTGGGAATGAGAGCCTTTGCTCTTTCACTGACCATCTCCACAACTTGGTGAGTCACCTGCCTAGCTGGGCCTCTGTCTTCCTGCTTTGTATAATAGATGAGACTTACCCTCCTTCACTGTGAGAAACCCAAACTTTCAAAACTAGAACGACTCTTAGTCCATTCCTTTCCTTTAACTGATACAAGCTGCTGGAATTAAAATGGTACAGGGGAAAGCACTTGGAAAAGTGCTGTTGAAACACAAAGCATTACTTTTTATGATGATGATTATCCTCCCAGGGAGCCACAGGGCAAAGCAGCACTTTTCTTGGCAGGGAAGAAACAGCTGTGATCTGAAGCCCTTGGAGGTCTGTCTGCGTAGTCACCTGAATTTTATTAGCCTTGCAACTTGGCATGGCTTTTCCCAAACCCCCCTAGGTATTTGAGGATTTTTTTTTTTTTTCTGCAGAATTGGCTATAACTTATGTGGCTTGTTGAATCTATTATCTTACTTCAACCTAATTTACAGCCCTGTAAAATGGATGGGAGAAATAGGAATATTCTGATCTTGGAGATAAGGGAACTGTAATTCAGAGACCTAAGATGACTAGCCCAGAGTCACACAGTAAGGCAATGACAGAGCTGGGACTAGAAACTGGGATTTCATATTTCTTATCCAGCACTTTAGCTACTGCAGGACACTACCTCCCTCACCTAATTCTGATTCATTTATGGGTGGGCATGGACTTCCTTAACTCATGACTCCTCTGTGATGTTGGATCTCAGCAGCACTGACTTCTTCAAAGCCCAGTGGAAACTTTGGTCAGCAGTCTGACCACCAATATCTGATAGAATTGGATTTTTATTCCATTGTTTTATTGTATTCCTGCTTGTATTTGTATTCCATTGTTGCATAACACAATGACACAAACACAGCAGCTTATAACAACATTCATGTATTATCTCACAGTTCTGTAGATTAGAGGTCTGTCTTAGGGTGGCTAGATTCTCTGCTCAGGGTCTCACTTGGCTGAAGCCAAGGCGTTAGCTGGAGCTGTGGTTCTTATCTCTTCCAAGCTCACTGGTTGTTGGCAGAATTCATCTCCTTGTGGTTATAGGATTGAGGTCACTGTTTCCTTGCTGGCTGTCATCTTCTAGAGGTTGCTGCATTTCTCATCACTTGACTTCCTCCATCTTTAAGCCCACAATAGGGTGTCAAATCCTTTTCATTTTTTGAATCTCTCTAACCTCCACTAGCTGGAGATGACTTCTTGCTTATTAAGAATTCACCTGATTGGGCCAGACCCACCTAGATAATCTCTGTGTCTTAAAGTGAACTGATTGAGATTTTAATTGCCTCTATAAAATCTCTTCATAGCATTACATAGATTAGTGTTTGGTTGAAGAACCAGGAGACAGGAATCTCTAGGATTGTGAGTACCATACTATTTATTCATTTACTTTGCAAGCATTTCCTATATGGCAGACACTGCTGGTCATTTGGGAGATAAAAGTGAATATGCCATGGTCTCTCTCTTCCATGGGCTCACAGTCTGATAGAGAAGATAGGAAGGCAGTGGAGCCTACTGATTAAAAAACATATAATTTAATGTTAGACACCATGGATTTTCTGCAAAGTGCTCAGCACAGTACTGTTAGCTCACAGTATATTTAACACTCTGCTAAGCCATCATCATCATCTTATGTAAATATCATAGACAATAATTATTCTACTATCTTAGTTATATGACAAGTAAGAAAGTAGCATGGAAGGAACACAGAAGGGCTTGCTAATTACTCTGCTAGCAGAGGTCAGGAAAATTTACCAGAAGAGGAGATATTGTGCTAGATTTTGAAGTAGGAGTGGGAGATCACCAAGCAGAACAGGTGCAGGGCTGGGAGAACGCCAGGAGATAGACATAAAACAGAAGAGGTGAGTAAGATTTCACCTCCTCTGTAAACTTCCCCAACTTTTGCCAGCATAGTTCTGAGCTACCCCTTCTGTATTCCCGTTAAACCACTATCATTCTTCCATTACAATATAATCACTCAGCTGTATTGATTTAAGATGTTACTATGATGATTGTTTATGGTATTTATTGATTAACAATGATGATGATGGGTGAAAAGTACTGCAGAGCCCACAGAAATGGGAAGGGGCAGGCTGACTGCCGAGATCCAAGTGATAGCATTAAGTGATCCACAGGAACAGAGGCTGTGGGAGAGGAAAGATGCTCAATGGACAGTTCACACCTTTTGGGTAAATGAATTCGGACATGGTCTGGGAGTAAGGTGCTGGAAGCAGGCTGTCTCTTTTTGCAAAGGATCTTTTTTCCTTTTGTTAACAAAATAGTATATGTATCGTTTAGGGCATAACTTGATGCTAATGGAAGATAGTAAGGATCTGATGGGACCATTCTCTGGGTTTCTGATAGTTAGGCATTTCTTGTTCTGGTTATTGATTAGGATTCATTGCAGGCCTTTAAATGTGTGCTTCTAATCTCACAGTTTAGATTTGTTGCTCTTAAACAGAGGCCAGCGAACTTTTTTAGTCAAATTCCAGGTAGTAAATATTTCAGGCTTGTGGGCCTTATGGTCTCTGTTGCACTACTCATCTTTGCTGTTGCAGAGTGAAAAGTAGCCATAGACAATATGTAAGCGCAAGTGCATGGCTGTGTTCCAGTAACACTTGAATGCCAAAACAGGCGGCAGGCTGGATTTGGCCTGGGGGCCATAGTTTGCTGACTCCTGCTCTCAATCTCTACTGCGAATATCAGAGACCTTTGATCTAAGCTAATATGCAACAGTAGTTGACATATTTTAAAAACCATCTATCCAGTTATTAGTTCTTCTGCACAAACACCCAGAAAACCTATTGCCATTATTTGTTTGAAAATTATTATTGTGTGATCCTTAGAGAGAAAGCAGAGGGCACTGTCATTGTTTGTCAAGAGAATGGGCTCAGGGTTCAGATGAAGCTGAAGGGTATCCTGCCTTGTTTCTTATTGGTTGTATGACTTTGGGCAAATCGCTACATCTCTTTGTGCTTACTTCTCCTTCCTTTTTTTTTTTTTTTTTTTTTTTTTTTTGACAGAGTCTCGCTCTTGTTGTCCAGGCTGGTGTGCAGTGTCGTGATCTTGGCCCACTGCAACCTCTGCCTCCCTGGCTCAAGTGATTCTCCTGCCTCAGCCACCCAAGTAGCTGGGATTACAGGTGTGTGCCACCACACCTAGCTAACTTTTTGTACTTTTAGTAGAGATGGGGTTTCATCATGTTGGCCAGGATGGTCTCGATCTCCTGACCTCGTGATCCAGCTGCCTCAGCCTCCCAAAGTGCTGGGATTACAGGCATAAGCCACCATGCCCGGCCTGTGCTTAGTTCTTTACAAAATGGAGTAATGGTTGTACTCATCTTACAGGTATTCTTAAGAATTAAAAAGAAAAATACTAATAAAGCAAGTAGCAAAGTGGCCAGCAGAGTTACTTTCTGCCCTTCAGGATGGAGGTATGCGCACAGTGTGAGGAGCAGCAACCTGGGTATAGGGGCAGGGGGAGCAGACACTAAGGCGGGGGGCCTTCAGGAAAGCAGACACTTGGGGCCTGTGTAGGGAGTGGAAAGTTATTAAGCAGCAATCAACTCTTGATCCCAGCAGCCTCTCCTCTAGGACATCTCTGACAAGGAGTTGGATATGGACATTCTTCTTTATTTCAAAAACATGTCCTGTCATCCCCAAGAGGAAGGGGACAGAAGGGACACCTCCTGTGTGCCTTCATTCAACTGAGCTCAAGAGGTCACTGAGTGCAACCTATTTCCCTTTGTCCTCTGCTTCAAATGGCTATTTATAAAAAGGAATGAAAACGGGCATAAAGGCATAGGCTCAGATGGCCTGTCTCTAAATTACTGGGAGAAAAAAGTCCATCTTGACTAATTACTGAGCTGAGCTGTGTTCAGAGAGAGGCTCACTTGATACTGGGCATCGAGGTTCCTAGACCAGGGTAATTAGCGCTGGCCAAATGCAACAATTCCACTGATGAGGCCACTTCATCCAAGATGCTGCGTCTGAGTGGCAAATCATCCCATTTGTCACCAGCTGCAAATCACTCAGCTCTTCCCTGGCAGAGCTGGAGTGATTCATTTTAATTGCCCCAGCTGCCGGTCACTGTGTTCCAGCACTCCAGATGGGGGAGGGCCCTGGACTCTGGGGGTGAGTCTCAGGAAGGCTGGAGGTTAGACAACAAGCTCTAAGGAAAGCCCAGTACTCTGTAAGCTGGTGTACTATTCTAGCACTTGCAGGGCTATATTTCAAAGAGAATCGTCCTTTGTTCCTATTTTTTTTTTTCCAGTTAGGTAGGCTATGGGAGTGTAGTGCGGGCAGTTTGCAAAAAAAGGGTGTAGATTCATTCATTTATTCATTCATTCATTCTTTGGTTCACTCTCTGATATAGTTTGGATGTTTGTCCCTCCAAATCTCATGTTCAAATTTGATCCCCAGTGTTGGAGGTGGGGCCTGGTGGAAGGTATTTGGGTCATGGGGGTGGATCCCTCATGAAGGGTTTGATGCCCTCTTCCTGTTAATGAGTGATTTCTTGCTCTATTAGTTCCCACAAGATCTGACTGTTAAAAAGAGCCTGGCATCTTCCTCTCTCTTTCTCCCTCTCTCTCCATGTGATCTGCACATGCCAGCTCCCCCTTGCCTTCCTCCATGAGTGGGAGCAGCCTGAGGCCCTCATCAGAAGCAGATGCTGGCACCATGCTTCTTGTACAGCCTACAGAAACGTGAGCTAAATAAACTTCTTTTCTTTATAAATTACTCTGCCAGGGGTAAGCCTTTATAGCAGCACAAATGGAATAGGACTCTCTCTAAGCCTCAGTTTTCATACCTGAAAAAGGGAGATAATGAATCCCATCTCATGACTTGTGAAGTTAGTAAGTCACATCTCACACTTAGCACAGACACGGCAGAGCTCAAGATGTTACTCATAATGATGATGATGACAAATGATTCCTTCTGAAAACACTTCTCTTAGCTTCTAGGCCCCACTCTCTCCTGGGTTTCCTCCTGCCTCACAGGTTAGCTTATCTTAGTCTCCTTTGCTGGTTTCTTCTTTCTGCTTAATCTTGAGCTATTGCTGTGCCCAAAGCTCAAGACTCAGCCCTCTTCTTATCCCTGTCTCCAGTCTTGCTCACATGATCTCCTCCGGACACATGGCCTGCATACATAGAGGCTGAAAACTCCCCAGTTTAGATCTCTATCCCCTATCCTGTTTTCTAAATGTACATATTTAACTGCCTACTTGGTACCTTAGACCTGAAGTATCCAATACAAAATTCTTAATGAACCCTCACAAAAATGTGCAAATAAATAGAAGACTCATTCTTCTCCATTTTCCTCATCTCAGGAAATGGCACCACTGTCCACCCTGCTATTCGAGCCTAACACCAGGGAGTCATTTCTGACTTGTCTCTTTCTCTCACCCACACATCCAGCCCATCAAGTCCAATCATCCCCTCATCTTCACAGGTAGCATTCCAGATAGTAGATCCTAGCATAACATTTCCTTGCCTCTTCTCTTGTCCTTATACAATCCACGTTCACACAAGAGCCAGAGAGATCTTTTTAAACTATAAGTAGGACCATGTTGTTCCCACCCCACTTAAAATCTGTCCCACTTAGAAGATAAAATCCAAATATTCTACCAAGGCACTCCCTGAGCCAGCCCGCCTCTTGTCTCCTCTTGTACTGTCTTTTCCTCCATGCTATGTTCCAGCCACTTTGATCTTGTTTCTAGAAAACATCGAAGTCTTTCCCACCTCGAGACCTTTGCAATTTTTGTTGATCCCCTTACCTGGAACTCACTTCCCAGAAATATGTCCCAAACCTGCCTCCTACTACCCTTCAGGTTTCAATTCAAATGTCACCTCTTCATATGCACCACTCTAAGTATCATTACCTCCATCACCCATCTTGTCTCTTATTTTTTTCATTTCTTTCATAGCACTTATCAAAATATATGTGATCTTTATATAATTACATATTTACCTATTGACTTGTTTATTCATTTATTATCTATCTCCCTCCACTAATGCGTAACTTCAGCGAGGGCAAGGGTCTTATCAGTGTCGTTCACTGCTACACCCTCAGCACTAGCATAGTGCCTGGCACACAATAGGTGCTCAGTGAACATACACTGAATAAATGAATGATTACACAAATGTTTACTGAGGACTGACTACACACCAAGCATGATGGGAAATACTTAAGAGAAAATCAATTTAATAGAAGAGATGTGACCCACACAGAAACAACTATGATAGCTGTGCTGCAGTGAACAGCATGGATGGTCACTGATTAAGTGCTAAGGACATGCAAAGGTGGGAAAGGCTACACCCCACTGGGAAAACTTTGGAAAGGTTTCATGGAAAGAGATGTCATGTAACTGGGCTCTGCAGGGCAGGCTGGCTTTGAGCTTTCTGAAACAGAAAGAAAGGCATTTCTTGGAGCAGGAACAGCCTGTACTATGGTGTGGAAGCTTGGACAAGAATGTGAACAAGCAACAATTTCACTTTGCCCCAAACATATTCACCATCATAGCCACTGTTCTCTGAGAACCAACTCTGACCTGGATGCTATAGAAGACACTTGACATTTATCTAATTCCCATCTCTTTCTTCGGGCCAGGTAGGTGTATCCCCTGACAGAGTTTGGATGTTCGTCTCAATTACAAATCTCATGTTGAAAGGTGATTGTCAATGTTGGAGGTGGGGCCTGGTGGGAAGTGTTTGTCATGGGGGCAAATCCCTTATGAATGACTTGGTGCCTTCCCTATGGTAATGAGTGAGTTCTTGCTCTGTCAGTTCATGCAACTGCTGGTTATTTAAACAAGCTTGGCACTTCCTCCTCTCTCGCCCCCTCTCTTACCATGGGACACACCTGCTCCTCTTTGCCTTCTGCCATGAGTAAAAGCTTCCTGAGGCCTCACCAGAAGAGCTGTGCAGATGCTGGTGCCATGTTTGTATAGCCCGCAGAACTGTGAGACAAATAAACCTCTTTTCTTTAGGAATTACCTAGCCTCAGTTGTTCCTTTATAGCGATGCAAAACAAGCTAACACATCCCCTTTTGATAAAAGAGGAAACAGATTCAGAGTGAATAAATAATTTATTTAAGGTCACAAAACAAGTGAGGGGGTTGAAATGTGAGCCCAGATCCATCTGATTCCACTCATGTGATTTTCACTGTGCTGAGAAGGGGTCCAGCTTAGACCAGGGTCACCACCCTCCTTTCTCGAGATTTACCTTCTCAGGTCTCAAGCACCACTTACCACAGTTCCTAGACACAAAAGAATATTTGGCAACACACTCTTGTTATAAATGGGACTTCCTTCCATTTCCTCCTGTGTATTTTTGGGCTTAAGTTCTTAGAAGAAGCTATTCTCTTTTTATAGCTGCCTGCCGGACGGCCCATAATACCAAAACATATGGTTTCTCTGCATCCAGAGGCCCCCACCCCCAGAGTTCTTACTATCTGCTGATCCATCAGCTCATTTCCAGAGGTGAGATGGGCTCCAAGGGCCTGGGTCTCTGCCTCAGTGAGCCAGGTGTGGGCCTGCATTGTCATCTGTGGCCAAACATATCTCTGGCATTTGAAGTCCTTAGGGCTGGGAACATATTTAAATGTGGGATGTTGTGGGCTTTTTAAAAATATACCCCGACCCATAAGCAAATGGGAGATAAAATAACAATATGTGCTTCTGCTTTAATTAACGTTTGTTAACTCCAGCACAAGGCGCATATTAAAAGGAGCGATTTTACTTAAAATAACCCATTGAAAATCCTCCATTTGCCAGGTATTTTTTCACCCTACTCAGTTCCCTGCACACTTAGTCCCTCCCTCCCACATATCCCCAACTGAGCTAGCAGAACAGCCCTTGGAGGCAGGAAACAGTCTCTCTTCCTCTCTTTACCCAGAAACTCCCCAACCAATTCTTCAAGGGGACACTCAGCTCTTTCCGAGGCACTAAAGAGAATTATTAAGTGGAAGTTCAGCAGCCGCACAGACTTCCTACCCCTGCCCCCTGCCATTTGTTAACTTGTGTGATTTTGGGCAAATCATTTCACATCTCTGAGCCTCGGTTTCACCTAGCTGTGAAATGGGGATACCTAGAAAATGGAGATAAGAACAGGAACAACCTAAAAGGGCTGTCGTGAGGACAAGCACAATGTGCTTATCTGGACCAGTGTAGATACCTGGTAGAAGCAGTTAGCACTCTCAGAAGTGAAAGATGACATGGGAAAAAATGGACCATATGAGGTGAAGTGAAAAAAATCAGATTGTAAAACAGAATACACTATATGGCTCCATTTAAAAACTCAACCTTGGCAGAGATAAGTGTCTGGAAGTATGTGAAACAAAATGTTTAAGATGTTCTTCTACGAGTCATCTATAACATCTATAAATGTAAGGTGCCTGCATTATGGACTTTATTTTTTTTTCCTTATCTTTTTACTTTGATTTCTTGATTTCCTAAGTGAGTGAATACCTATAATTTCTTTTTCTATTTTTTTTTTTTTTTTTGAGACAGAGTTTCGCTTTTGTTGCCCAGGCTGGAGTGCAGTGGCATGATCTCGGCTCACTGCAACTTCTGCCTCCTGGGTTCAAGCAATTCTCCTGCCTCAGCCTCCCTGGTAGCTAAGATTATAGTCATGCACAATGACACCCAGCTAATTTTTTGTATCTTTAGTAGAGATGGGGTTTCACCACACTGGCCAGGCTGGTCTCAAACTCCTGACCTCAGGTGATCCACTCACCTCGGCCTCCCAAAGTGCTGGGATTACAGGTGTGAGCCACCACGCCCAGTCTTTTTTTTTTTTCTGTAATTTCTAACTTGATGGGAGGCATACAGTCAGGAAGAGAGAAGGAAGGGACCAACATAAACATGACAGTGAATGAAAGCCTCTCTGAAGGAGTGATATTTAAGTGGAGAGCCGAAGGTTGAGAATAATCTAGATGTGAGAAAAATCTAGAGGAACACACTCTAGACAGTGGAAACAGGAAGAGCAAAGGTTCTGAAGCAGGAAAAGCCTTCATGTGTTCAAGATGATTGGCAGCACAGGATGAGTCTGGAGAGTGAGGGAAGGACTAAATGAAGTATTGCCTCTGAAGCTAGGGCATGGACTCTGGATTGAATGATTTAAAGTCCAGCTCCAAGTGCCACCTCCTCCAAGAAGCCTGCCTGGCTGCTGCTTCCTATGTTCACCTCTCATTTCTCTGAACTCCTCTACTTTTCCTGTTGGTAGCACTCCTTGCTTTCCTCCTATTCATTGTTAGCACTACACTAAATTTTTAAATCATTAAAGGATTTTATATTTCTTCATAATTCTCTAGAACCTAATAACTGTACAGTCTCAATATTTGTTGAGTGAATGTGAAACTCCATAAGTAGAAAATTTGTAATGCTTTCTTCTGTAGGGAAAATACTTCTTAAGCTAATTAATAGCAAAAACATGATTGCACAAGGGATCATTTATTCTGAGTGAATAAACTGATTTCAAACACTTGAGGAGCACCCATTTTAGAGAAAGCGGAATTGAAATACATCCATAATTCTTACAGGGTCATTAAATCATGTTTCCTCAGAATCTTTACTCAGCAAAGCATTTGTTATAGAGCAAATTATTGCATAAAGTTAAAATAACAAATTTTTTCTTTGAAGTATTATAAAAGACTAATGTTCTCACAGATCTCGACAGGTTTCCACTCTTGGTGAACTGTTGCCATAAATTTGCCTGAATTATTATCGATAAGAAATGCTAACTTTGTATCTCTCCCCCTTTTCCTCAGGGGTCCTCACTCAGAATGCCCTCCCTCTAACAAGGAGATAATTGGAGACAAAGCCAGCTCTGGGCCTGCTCTGAGTTGGAAGAGGCACCAAGGAACCTTCAACTTCATCCTCACCCTCAGGAAATGGGAAGGGCTCTTCCCCAGTTCTCAAAGAGGAGAAGCAGCCTTTCCTAGGTGGGACATGATATTATGTTCATCATTAGGACCTGGGCCCTCTGTCCAGCTCTGCCATTGGACCTTAACCTCTGTGCTCCTCATGTGTCCAACGAGCATGGGATTATCCATCCCGTTATGCATGGGATGTGCAGTAGGCAGAATTCTAAGATGACCCTATGACCTCTGCTCCCTGGTGTTACTGCTATGATTATGTTCTGTTCCATTGCAAAAGGGATTTTGCTTTTGCCAATGTAATTACGTTTATTAATCAGTTGAACTTAAGACAGGAACATTATCTGGGTGTACCTAATCTATGACATGAATCTTTTAAAAGAAGAATTTTCTCCATCTGGAGGCAGAAGAGGAAGACAGAGAGATTTGAAGTGAGAGGGATTTAATTTGAGGGAGGGTCCTATCACTGAGATGGAGGGGCCATGGGCAAGTATCTGAGATGGCCTCAAGAAACTGAGAGTGGTCCCCAGTGGCAGCCAGCAAGAAAAAGGGGGATTTCAGTCTTATAACTACAAGAAACTGAATTTCGCCAATAAAAGGAAGGAGTTTGGAAGAGAACCCCAAGCTCCAGAGGAGAACTCAGAAGGCTGACATCTTGATTCCAGTCTCGTGAGAACCTGAGCAGAGAATCAAGTCACAGCCTCCAGGACTTATGACCCATAGAACCATGAGGTAATATATGGGTGTTGTCAAAGCTATTAAGTTTGTGGTTATTCGTTACACAGCAATAGAAAACTAATGTATGGTGACTGACAATCATTATATAATACTCCCTTAAGCCATTTTTTGTGTCTGCCATTTGACGATGTCTGCAATAAATTCCTAATCTATCATTTTAGCCTCGCTCTCCACTTTTCTCCTCTCTATTTGCTGGATGAAGAGGCAGTTAAGAATAAAGGCTCACTTTCAGGCTGCTTGGGACCAAAAGCCATTCTGCCAAGAACTGGGTGGTGTCCTTGGACAAGTTACCTAAGCACACTAAGCTTCAGTTTCCTCACCCACAAAGTAAGGTGTGATAGGCAGAAAATTTGCCCCCCCAAAACATCTATGCTCTAATCCCTAGAACCTGAGAATATGTGACATTACAAGGCAAAGAGACCATTCAGACAGAATTAAGGTTAGGGATCTTAAAATAGGAAGATTTTCCAGGTGGACTCAATGCAATCATGTTGGACCTTAAGAGTGAAAGAGGAAGGCAGAAGAGTTGCTCAAGGAGTAAGACAGAAGACATAGGAAAGATATAAAGCATGAGAGAGGGTTGATCTTCCATTGCTGGCTTGGAGAAGAGCAAAAGGAGGCCACAAGTCGAAGACTAAGGGTATCCTCTGGAAGCAGGAAAGAATCCTTAGCTGAGAACCATGAAAGAAACCAAGATCTTAGTCTCACAAACACAGGAAGTGGATTTTGCCAACAACCTGGATGAGCAAAACACCATATTCTCCCCAGAGGTCCCAGAAACAAATATCATCCTGCTCACACCTTTATTTTAGCCCTGCAAAGCCCATACTGGACTTTTCAGCTACAGAACTGTAAGATAATATATTTGTTTTGTTTTAAGCTGCTATAAGATTTAAGTTCTGTTATGGCAGTGATGGAAAACGAGTAAGAATAAGTACAGGTAAATCACACAGGACAGTGACTGACAGAGTGAGTGGTAACCTATGCTACTTCTCATGACTATTGTTAGTCATCCACCGCCCTGTCCATTCTGAACAGTTTCCTTCCTGCACACTCCTACCTTCTTCTTATCTTGCTTCCACATATGTGCGTTTAGACATTCTTCCTCACTTCAAAATCCATCTCCAATGACAACTTCTTCAAGAAGTTTTTCTCGACCCCCTCAGCCAGGTGCAATCTCTTCCAAAGCAACATATTTTTTTTTTGTATCTTTGCTAACTATTATATTTACTTAAACTCTAGGTTGTATAAAGGGGTTTCTCTGTTAAATTCTGTATGCTGTGATATGCTATGCAGTGATAACAAACAGCCCGCAAATCCCCAGATCTTGGCTTAACACACTAGGCATATTTCCTCTTTTTTTTTTTTTTTAAAAAAAAAAGGCTTTAGTTTTATACATTAAGAATGCTTAACATGAGATTTATCCTCTTACAAAATGTTTTCAGTGCACAGTATTGTTGACTATAGGTACAATGCTATGCATCAGCTCTCTAGAGCTTGCTCATCTTGCTTAACTGAAATTTTATGCCTGCTGATTAGTAACTCCTCATTTCCCCCTGCCTCAGTCCCTGGCAACCACCATTCCACTCTTTAATTCTATGCATTTGACTATTGTAGATATCTCATATGAGTGGAACCATGCGGTATTTGTCCTTCTGCGGCTGGCTTATTTCACTTAGCATAATGTCCTCAAGGTTCGTCCATGTTGTTGTATATTAGAGAATTTCCTTTTTTAAGCCTGAAAAATATTCCACTGTGTATGTACACCACATTTTCTTTATCTATTCATCTGTCAATGTACATTTAGGTTATTTCCATATTTTGGCGACTGTGAATAGGGCTGTAATAAATATGAGAGTGCTAATATATATTCAAGATGCTGATTTCAATTACATTGTATAAGTACCCCTAGAAGTGGGATTGCTGGATAATATGGTAGTTTTATTTTTAATTTTCTGAGGAACCTCCATATTGTTTTCCATAGTGGCTGCACCATTTTTCATTCCCACTCACAGTGTATAAGAATTCCAATTTCTGGCTGGGGGCGGTGGCTCACGCCTGTAATCCCAGCACTTTGGGAGGCTGAGGCGGGCAGATCACGAGGTCAGGAGATTGAGTCCATCCTGGCTAACACGGTGAAACCATCTCTACTAAAAATACAAAAAAATTAGCCGGGCGTGGTGGCAGGCACCTGTAGTCCCAGCTACTCGGGAGGCTGAGACAGGAGACTGGCATGAACCCAGGAGGCAGAGCTTGCAGTGGGCAGAGATTGTGCCACTGCACTCCAGCCTGAGTGACAGAGTGAGACTCCATCTCAAAAAAAAAAAAAAAAAAAAAAAAAGAATTCCAATTTCTTCACATCCCTGCCAAGACTTGTTGTCTTTTCGGATGTATTTCTTGCTCTGGTTATGTATCCATGGCAGGCTGGTTGGAGGTTCTTGCTCTACCACACTTTCGCTGGGGCTAAGAATGACAGAGAAACTGCCATCTGGAACATTCCCAGTGACATACTGGCTCTTAAAGCTTCTTCTCAGTAGTGACACACATCACTTCTGTTCATAGTTCACTGGCCAGATGAAATACAATGTCTGCAACTAGCATCCGTATGGAAATGGACCAGCAATCTTGCCTTGTGCATAAAAGGAAGAGAGCTGGATATATCTGGTGGACAACTTTCATGACAACCACAAGTTCCTCTTCCACAGCAACTCCCTAAGAAGAAGTATTTTCCCCCAGTTGCCATTTTACAGATGAAGAGCTTGAGTCAGAAAAGATAGTGGTTGGCCACATTCCCCTAAGTGACAGGATTGGAGCTTGGACCCAACTGTCCTTCTATCCTTCCTTCGTCCCTGCTGTGACTCTTTATAAAAGGCTACTATGTGCCTGACACGTGCTGAGAGTGCAGCAGAGAACAGGCTCAGCTCAGTTCTGCTGTCATGCATGCAGTCTGCTGCTGTGCCCAGTTCTCCATCTAGCCCTCCACACCTGTATCCCTTATCTCACTCTGCCTACCTGGTTTATATGTGCTACCTGTTGTTGCAGCTGTTCTCCTCTGCCCCTGCACTAGATTGTAAGCAGCTGGAGGGCAGGGGTGAGATCTTCAACTTTGAATCCTTTGCAATCCCTAATACATTAGTCAGTCAACAAATGTTCCTTGGGCGGAACACAAAATTGAAAACAAAATTCACTTCAGATGCCAAACATTTGTTCTTTGCTTATATCCACCCATGTGTTCCCAAAACTAGTGTATTAATAGGGATTTGCATGTGCTTTGCCAGTTTATTATAAAGAACATTAGCAATCAGCATATATTTTAAAAAGAGATTAATAAGATCATCAACAATACATCTCATAAATCATAATGGAAATGGCTAGAGTACTTTCTTACTTTCTTTTTGTTTTCTAAGAGATTGCACTTTTTTCAGTGACTTATACTGACAGTTCTAATTAGCAGCCATGAAAACTCAAGCTTTTAAAGCTACGGCAGATTAAAAAAGAATTTTCCAGAGATATCATAAATCTTCTTCCCATGAGAGATGTCATGTGTCTTACTGATTGGGTTTAAGTGAGAAAGGAAAGCCTGTGGGAAGGAGGATGAAGTTGAGAAAAGATTAAAGGGGGAGGACATGTCTCAGGTACTTGCCTGGCCTTCAGGGGCTGAGTGGATCACTTGTAATTTACTGTGAGTATGCTCTTGACCCAGCGGGAATGTTATGAAAAAGCCTGTATTATTTTATATCTCATAGCTCTGAATCCTGTCTATAACCTAAAAGCTGAACCCTGGTGCAGATGGGAGCCTAGCCTGTCCTCAGTCAACATTGAGTCAGCTTTGATGCTGTCATTGACATTTATTCAACAGATATTTATCAGGAGGCTTCTGTGTGCCAGGCCTTGTGCTAGTGACACTTTCCAGGCTTACCAGATGAGGGACTTTCTAAGCTGAGACCTGAAGAATGAGTTCGCCACAGAAAGTTTGGATGCTGGCAAAGGTTGTTACAGGCAGAGAAAACAACAAGAACCAAATACCTTAGGAGTGAGAGTGAAAGAGATAAATGGTTCCCCCAGTGGAAGAATGGCAGAGGTGATACAATGAGATCATTGGTTGGAAGGTGCAGGGCAGTGAGGAGTGAAGCCAAGCAGGGCCCTGGGTGCTAGAAGGAGTTTGCAGCAGCAAGGTGATGAGGGGTGGAGAGTAGAGCCAATTCACATTTTTTTTTGGGGGGAAATCCCTGCCTTGCAGAATGGAGAATGTATTGGGGTGAGGTGGAAACAAGAATGAAGGTATGGGCTGGACGTGGTGGCTCATGCCTGTAATCCCAGCACTTTGGGAGGCCGAGGTGGGCGGATCACCTGAGGTCGGGAGTTCGAGACCATCCTGGCTAACACGGTAAAACCCCGTCTCTACTAAAAATACAAAAATTAGCCAGGCATGGTGGCATATGCCTGTAATCCCAGCTACTCGGTAGGCTGAGGCAGGAAAATTACTTGAACCTGGGGGGTGGAGGTTGCGGTGAGCCGAGATCACACCATTGCACTCCAGCCTGGGCAACAAGAGTGAAACGCCATCTCAAAAACAAAAAAAAATAGAAGGTATGGAGATGAACACGCAACATTATAGGAGCCTAGATCAGAGATGATTACCTGGATTACATCATGGCAGCAAGGGTGGAGGAAAAAATGAACAAACCCAAATGGAATCAGGAGGTAGAATTTCTATTTGAAGATTGATTGGATGCAGGGGGTGAGGAATAGGGCTAATTTTTTGAGGGCTCCATATGTAAGTGACTATTTTGTTCCAGGAATTCTACAAGATGTTTATATTTATTCCTTATCTCACACTATGAGGGAAGTCATATTTAGCGCTATTTTATGAATGGGGAAACTGAATCTTGGCAAGGTTAGGCGTATTTCCATTAACACACAGTCTGCGTCCAGAGTTCACCTTTCAACCCCGAGGATACCCTTTCCCTACTCTTGTCTCCCAGGTTTCTGGGTTGGGGTGTCTCAGAAGAGAGTGGTGACATTTTCTGAGGAGGGAAGCACTAGAAGAGAAAACATTTTAGTAGGAGTTTTCCCAGAATAACTGATGGAGAACTGGCTACCAGACATCCCTGGACAATGACATCCACAACCTTACACTTCCCAACCTATAGGAATGTCTTACAGAAAATTTCCTTTCTCTGCATCCTGTCTGGATGGATTCTTGGTCTGTGTCTCTGTTTCTTAGTTGTTGTTCCTGGAGAGCTGGGTCTGGCCTGCTCCTGTCCCTCAGCCCCAGTTTAGCACCCTGGTGGGGATGGGGGCCCCTATGTACACCCTTCCTTTAGCCTCTTAGCAGTTAACTTTTAAATTAGCAATGGAAATCTTCCTGGGAATAAGAAATGGGGTAGGCCCCAGGAGAGTGAAAAATGCCTGAGGTAAAGGAGGAGGCGAGGTACCTAATATATTAGAGCAGTTGACTGGGGAGCAGCTGCATTAACCGTGGACAAGGTACCTACTTCATTTCAAGTCTGTTTCCCCGTCTGTATGTAAAACACGAGAAGGAATAATGCTTGCTTGCCTCATAGTTGTTCTAAGAATCAAATACAATAATAGATGACTGTATTCTGAAAATACAGACACGTTTTGCAAATGAAAGGGCTTAAAATTCTGATATAAGTTAGAATCAGACACAAGTACTGGAAGGTCGTCCTGATTATTTTACAGGTGAGGAAAACCAGGCTGAGGCTGAGAGATTAAATGACTTTTTCCAAAGTCGCCCTCAAAATTAATGATCTAGCCAGGTTTAGATGGCAAATCCCGACTGGCAAATCAAGCTGAGGGTTGTTTCCATCATATTGCTTTGGAAGGATCGCACAGTAATTGGCAATCACATTGACTGGGGCTTGACTCCAGTTGTGCCATTTACTAATTATGTGGTCTTGGCCAATTTATGTAATCTTTCTGAGCTCCAAATTGTTTTACATATGGAAAAATGGAGTATCCCTTTTTTTTTTTTTACTGGGGTTGCCAGGCACATCCCCAGAAAAATGGAGTATCCTTAATTGTTAACTCAAAAGGTTGTTATGAAGATGAGATGAGATTAATGCTTTCAGGTACTGGATAAACAGGGTAGTGATTATTACTATGATAAGATAATATATTATGCATTTACTTCATATCACCACATTCCCCGTCCACCCCAATTGAAGATTGACCTGAACTTTGAGGCTTACAACCTAACCCAATACATCCCTGATCTTAATTTGTTCTTCTACATATTTTACTGATAGAACCAGGGTTTAGGCCAAAGAGAGCACCATTCTCTAATGATCCCAATATTTGTTCAAGTTCACCCTGAAAGTCCATTGCAGGATCTATCTTAGTTTGAAGCATGGTCAAGAGGTTGTGTGTGTACCGTGTTCCAACCAAACTGAGTATTTTATGCAAATAACTGAGGAAGGGTGGAAGGAAAGATGGAGTTTGATTGATGTAGGATTAGAGCGTCCACTGTATTTTTTTCAGGGCAATCCTCATTCAGAGGTGTAAAAGCCTTGGAAAATTAAGAGAACCCAAATGTACGATCCGATTTCACTCTAGGGAATTGTACTTTGAGCCATCAAAGATAACATTCAGGATCAGATCATCTCTCAAAGTTAAAGCATTAGAGAAGAATAAAAGCATTTTTGAATCCAGGGAGATGTCATTAAAATGAGTTCTGGGTTCAGCTACCCCCAAACACCCAGCGATCATACATAAGGCTAGAGGCTGAGCCTGTCTCCTTGATAAACAGGAACTATGAATCACTATCACAGAGGGTTTAATCACATCTTGCCTATAAGCAAAAGGCTCTTGCCTCTGCCCAGGTTCCCTTCCCAACTTCATTCTATGTGAATTTTAATTAAAGGTTTCAGTTGGTTAATGCTTCTTCTCTTCTCTTATGGAAATGATAACAGAGGGCATAAATACCAGCATATACATATGCATTTTGATAAAAAGGCATGGGAATTTGAGTTCAGACTCTTTATAGAAAGAATTATGTAACTCCTTTAATGGTAATAGGTATTTATGGCATCGTTTTTGATACACTCCTTTAACTTGGTTTCTAAAAGTCCAGACTTTCCTGTGTTTTTGTTACCTCCCTGGCTGCTCCTTCTCAGTCCCTTCTGATGGCTCTTTGTGACCTCTAAGTGTTCAAGAGCTCAGGGCTTGGCTTCCTCCTCTGCACTAGAGTCCCATGTAATCTTATTCTGTCCCATGGATTTAAATACTGTATGCTGATGAGATTCCTCAAATACTGAAGTCCAGTCTGGATCTTCTCTCTCACCTCCAGACTCATGAGCCTGTTCCATATTGCCTTTTGTATGTCTAATGGACATCTCAAACCTAACATGTTCAAAATTGAATTTTTGATTTCTCTCCATTCCGTACACCTGTCACTCCACAAATGTTCCCCGTCTCAGTAAAATACATCACCATTCTTTGTGTTACTAAGACCTAGAACATTAACTGTTCTCTATCCCTCATACCCCATTTCCCAATTGACCAGAAATCTTATTGGTTTTATTTTTAAAATATGTATTCTGGATTAGATTACTTCTCACCACCTCCACAGCAGTCACCCCATCCAAGTTCATAATTATTTGTCTGGACTAATGTAATATTAAGGGAGGAGACCACCCCTCATATTGTCTTATGCACAATTTCTGCCTCCAAAAAAAGAAGAAGTAAAAACTAAAAGGCAGAAATGAAATCCACAAGCAGAAAGCCCAATGCCACACCCTGGCCCTGGTAGTTAAAGATCGACCCCTGATCTAATCGGTTATTTGCATAAAAAAGCACTGTGAAGGTCCCTGTCCTATTCTGTTCCATTCTAATTACTGGTGTAGGCAACCCCCAGTCAGGTAACCCCTGCTTGCTCAATTGATCATGACCCTCTCACGTGGACCCCCTTAGAGTTGTAAGCCCTTAAAAGGGACAGGAATTGCTCACTTGGGGAGCTTGGCTCTTGAGACAGGAGTCTTGCCGATGCTCCCGGCCGAATAAACCCCTTTCTTCCTTAACTCGGTATCTGAGGGGTTTTGTCTGCAGCTCTTCCTGCTACAATATCCTCCCAACTGGTCACCCTTCTTTAAATTTGTAATGGTCTATTTTATACACATCAGCTTACAGGATTTCTCAACCTCAGAACTATTGACATTTGAGGCCAGATAATTCTTTGTGGTGGGGACCTGTCCTATATATTGCAGGGTGTTTAGCAATATCACTAGCCTCTACCCATTAGACACCAGTAGCTCCCATCCCCAAGTTGAGGCATCCAAAAATGTCTGCTGGGGAGAAAAATCATGCCCAATTGAGAACCACTAAGTTAGAGAGAGATCCTTTAAAAATGTAGATCAGATCAAATTGCTCTCTTGCTGGAAACTTTTAAATGGTTTCCCATCATCTTTAAGATAAGATCCAAGTTCCTGACAATGGCTCACAAGCATAATCCTTCTGCCTGAAATGCCTTTCCCCTGCCTTTTCACTTGACTAATACCCATTCATCCTTCTAGTCCTAGCTTAAATGCAACTTCCTCCAGAAAGCCTTCCCTGGCCTATCCCCTGATCTGGGTTAAGGTCTCTGCTCCATGTTCCCATAACTTCTGGCTCTTCTCTTAACATAGTGCAAATCACACTACATTGTAATTGTCTGATAGTAACTGAAATCCTTGAGAGTAAGGAATGTGTCTTACTTATCACCATATCTGTCCCTTGTGCATAGCATGGCTTGGAAGAGAGCATTTACATAACTATATGGTGAACTAATATAAGTTATGGACAGAGCCTCTCCTGCACTACAGACAGGCATGTGATACTCCCACCTCCATTTGAGACTCTTGTAGATAGAACTATAAAGCTAGATACTAACATGGCTAAGCAATTTTCCTTTTTTATTCAGTAGTTCCAAAATTACTCTGATGAAATATCAAGGGCAATCTCTGCTCTTAGTCAGGGGAGTCCTTAAGAGAAACCCCTAATTCAACAAATACTTATTGAGCACCTGCTATGAGCTAGTCACTGAACTGGGTGCCAGAACTGTGGTGGATGGGAATTTACATATGCAGGAACTGGGGAGCTTACATGCAAGGAAGGGTTGGTGAATAACAACATAAGTAACTTAACTGCTATTGTGAACATCAGGGAATATGGGGCAGAGGAGGGAAATGCGTAGGCAACATATCCTAGAGAATGTTTCATGTGTGCTTGAGAAGATGTGCATTCTGCCACCTTTGGATGGAATGTTCTGCATATAGTCTGTTAGGTCCTTTTGGTATAAAGTGTAGTTCAAGTCCAATGTTTCCTTATTGATTTTTCTGTGGATGAGTTATCCATTGTTGAAAGTGGGGTCTTGAAGTTCCCTGCTATTGTTATATTGCTATTTCTTTCTTTGGACCTATTAATATTTGCTTTGTATATTTAGGTACTCTGATGTTGACTTCACATATATTTATAGTTATTATATCCTCTTGATCAATGTACCCTTTTATCATTATATAATGATGTCCTTTGTCTGTTGTTACAATTTTTGACTTAAAGTGTATTTTTTCTGATATAAATACAGTGACCTCTGTTCTCTTTTGGTTTCCAATTGTATGAAATATCTTTTTCTATACAATTGCTTTCAGCCTATGTGTGTACTTAAAGCTGAAGCAAGTCTCTTATAGGCAGCATGTAGTTGGGTCTTGCTTTTTTATTCATTCAGCCACTCTATATCTTTTTATTGGATAATTTAATCCAATTACATTTAAAGTAATTATCGATAGATAAAGACTTACTATTGACATTTTGTTTGTTGTTTCTGGTTGTTTTGTAGTCCCTTTCTTTCTTCTTCTCTTTGTGATTTGATGATTTTCTGTAGTGGAATGCCTTGATTCCTTTCTTTTTATCTTTTTTGTACCTACTGTAGGTTTTTGCATACATAAAACATCTTACGTAAGGAGGCTTACGTAAAGCATCTTAGCATTGTAACAATCTATTTGAGTTATAACAATCTATTTGAACCTATTTGAAATTTAGAGTTTAAATTGTATGCAATCAACAAATTCTACATTTTTACTTGCCTCTTCATTTTGTTTTTGATGTCACAATTCCTATGTTTTTATATTATGTATCTATTGATAAATGGATCTATAACATATATATAACAAACCAATAACAAATTATTTAAATATAATTATTTTTGGCACTTTTATCTCTTAGCCTTTATACTAGAGCAAGAAGTGATTTATATACCATTACAGTATTAAAGAGATATCAAGAATACACAGTGGAAAAGGATAGTCTTTTCAATAAATGGTCTTGGAAAAACTAGATGTCCACATGCAAAAAAAAAAAAAAAAAATGAAATTGAACTCTTATTTTGTACTACACATAAAAAACCAGCTGAAGACGGATTTAAGACTTAAAGGTAAGACCAGAAACTGTAAAACTCCTAGAAGAAAACATAAGGCAAAAGCTTTTTGACATTGGTCTTCGCAATAATTTTTTGAATATGGCATCAAAACACAAATAGAAAAAGCACAAATTAACAAGCAAGTCTACATCAAACTAAAAAGTTTCCATACATCAAAGGAAGCAATCAAAATGAAAAGGCAATTCATGGAATTGGAGAAAATATTTGCAAATCATATACCCAATGAGGGGTTAATATTCAAACTATATACGACACTCTTACAACTCAATAGCAAAAAAATCCCCAAATAACCTAGTTAAAAATGGACAAGAAACTGAATAGCTATTTTTCCAAAAAAGACAGAGAGGTGGCCAATGTGTATATGAAAATGTGCTCAACATTACTAGTCAACAGGGAAAAGCTAATCAAAACCAGAATGAGAGATCTCCTTACAATTCTTAGAATGGTTATTATCAAAAAGCCAAAGATGACAAATGTTGGCGAGGATGTGAAGAAAATAGAATTTTTATATATTGTTGGTGTGAATGTAAATTGGTATAGCCATTATAGCAAATAATGTGAAGGGCCCTCAAAAAAGTAAAAATAAAACTACCATACGCTCCAGCAATCCCACTTCTGGGTACATATCCAAAGGAAATAAAATCAGCATCTCACAAAGATATATGCACTGTCATGTTCATTGCAGCACTATTCACAATAGCCAAGATATAGAAACAACCTAAGTATTCATGAATGGATGAATGAAAAAGAAAATGTGGTATATATATTCAGCCTTAAAAAAGAAGTAAATCCTACCATTTGTGACAGAATGGTTGAACCTGGAGGGCATTATAAGTGAAATAAGCCAGACACAGAAAGACAAATGCCACCTGATCCCACTTATATGTGGAATCTCAAAAAGTCAAACTTATAGGAAGAGAGTAGAAGGGTGGATATCAGGGGTCAGAGAATGGGGGAAATAAGATGTTGGTCAAAGAGCATTAACTTGAAGTTATAAAAAGAATAACAAGTTCCGGATACCTAAGGTGCAGCGTAGAAACTATAGTGAATAATAATGCATTGTATACTTGAAATTTGCTCAAATAATAGATATTAAATGTTATCACCCTGTTCCCCACTACAGAATAACTATGTAAAATGATGGATATGTTAATTAGCTTGATTATGGATGATAATCATTTCATAACATACACATATATCAAAACATCATGTTGTATACCTTAAATATATACAATTTTTATTTGTCAATTGTACCTCAATAAACCTAGGAAAAAAATGGGTTCTGCCTTAGGGAGGTTACATTCTAGTTTGGGAAAGGAGACAAATTGTAGAATTACAGACAATGTGCTAGAATTAGTAAAAATGCATGAAAAACACGGGAGTCCTGAAGGTAGGAGCTACAGGCTGTCCTAGCAGGTGGAGCTGAGATCAGGAAAGAGTCCCCTGAGAAAGTGAAATTGGAGCTGAATTGTGAAGGAGCATATTAGAGAGACAGCAAGGAATAGACTCTCCAGGCAAAAGGACAGAGAGGTGAAAACTCAAAAAGGGCCTAGGAGTTTGGAATGGAACAGATCACAAGAGGCCAGAATATAGGAGAAAGAGATGGAGATGGAGAGAGAGACAGAGAGAAAGAGAGAGAGAGAAAGAGAGAGAGAGAGAGAGAGAAAGAAGAGAGAGAAGCAGATGAGGCGGAATTTTGAAGGGTTCGAATGATACATTAATAGGTTTAGACTTTATCCTTCAGGGTTGGGGAAGAAATGATAGAGTCTGATCAAGGTGGTTAAAGGGCTTAGATTTGAGGCATACAGTGAAGGTTTCAGGAAGAGGGCCTAGAAGCAGGGAGGATTCTCACTTGAACCTGGTCTGTACATAAGTCTAACCTCATGACTGACAAAGTCCTATGTGCTAGTTACCTTGGAATCTGAGATCTAAACCTTCAAATGATTAAAGCTAGGTTACAGGGCTTGGCTCACTTGGCTTAATCAGAGCAGTCGCATTCTGACATAAGAGGAGAAAATGAATTATGCCATTGAAATACAGGCGGGTTTCATCAGTTCCTTCCCTCTCCTAACTGCCTAGAAACTAGTCCGGGATGTGACGAAGTCCATTTTGGATTAATGCAACAATGTGTTACCTACTGCTTTACTTTCAAGGCTGCTCAATGACACCAGATTAAACAGCTGAAAAGGAAATTTTCAGCCCACCATTCTTTTATTGAGCACTTACTAATTTATTCTTTATTTTCTGTGTAACATTCAGTCCTTTGCCTAGTTTTCAAAACCCTTTATAATTTAACCCCACTTTACTACTTATTTTATTGTTATTCTCTCCATCAGGCCTTGTTTACTTCGTCAGACCATCATTATTCTTATTTCTCCATTTTTGCACATACCGTTAAACTTTTCTCATGTCTACCTATGTAAAAATGTACTGTTACATGCTAATAAAAAATACTATTTATTAGGGCATTTATGCATTTACTTATTCACTAGCTCAACATACATTCATCAAGGCTCTACGGGAGGTGCTGGAGTTATTGGGGTGGGCAAGGCAGAAAGGTCCTTACCTTCATGGAGCTTGGAGTCAGCCTTGAGCTTTGTTATTTGTTATTTGAAATGCAGTCCTCAGACCAGCAGCATCACCTGAGAGCTTGTTAGAAATAAAAATTCTTAAGCCTCACCCCAAAACTATGGAACTAGAATCTGCATTTTAAAAAGATCCTTAGGTAATTTAAATACACAATAAATTTTCAGAAGCAATGTGTGGAAGACAGGTGTTGAACAAGCAACTGTAATAGTATATAAAGGCTGCTATGATGCTGCAAGGATAGGGATAAGAGAGCTAGCACCACATTGTTAAATGTTCGATTATTTAATGGGCATTTTTTTAGTCAATTAAGTAAACAATAATTGCGTACATGCGTATGTTCACACATGACATTTTTCTTGAGAATCCACCACTCACCTAGTTCAGTTCTTAGTCCACTGTAGGTGCCTAACACATATTTTTGCTAACACTGATTGATTAAGTTGTTTACAGAAGCCCTCAAACAAATTTGAGGGTTTTAGAGGTTTCAGCAAATGATGGAATTGTTCAATTTTTGCTGGTACAGTTTTGATTTATTGAGTGTGGGGGTTTTTGTTTTGCTCCAACAGAAAGGGAATGTTGTTTATTCTTTTCAAGGCCCTATCATTTCAGTATAAAGTGGGAAATTCACAAGATGAAATGTAACCAAATTTTGCACAGAAAAATTTTTGCTCTGTGGTTCAAGGCTATGGATGAGTTCGCTCTTTCTGTGAATTTGCAGAAAGCTGGATGATTCATGATTTAGCCAATACCTCCAATCTAACTGCCCCAACACACTCTTTACTGTGTAATACCTTAGACTCAACTGATTAAAAAATGCACTACTTAACACCAACTTTTCTACTTTTTCATCTCTTACGATATGACAATGCAACCCACAGCTTTCCTTACACATTGAGTTGAGACTATGGGTCAATAAAAGCAACCATGTTTTGAATGCAAGACAAATTCCTTTTTGTCCCCCCAGTACCTTCTATCTCATTTGAAATGCAATTTCTTCTTTTAGGTTAATTTAAATGAAAGATAATTAATCCTTCTTTGCCTTTCCTCTGGCACTGCCTAGAGTTTTGCATGCTCCAAGTTTGGATGCTAAAGGATGTCTTTTCTACTCACAATTATCCTGATCCTGAGCTTTACCCATCACTTTTAGGTGTGAAACTGTTCAGAAAAATCACTAACATAGAGTCTGTTATTGATTTCTTCCAGACCGTTGAGAAAAGCCACAATCATTGGTAATCCAACAGAATCATAGTATCTCACAGTTAGAAAACACTGCAGACATTTTCTCGTAGGAGTCTCTATGTGAAGAGAATCCCTTCTACATCCCGTACCCCATGGGATCATCCAGCTTCCATCTCAAAACCAGCTATCAAGACTTACTATAAAGCTAAAGTAGTTAAGATAGGGTAATACCCTGGCAGAGATAGACAACTATATCAACAGAACAGAATCAAGAATCCAGACACAGACCTGCACGTATTTGGTAACTGTTTTATGTGAAAGTGGTATACAGTAAGAAGAAAGGATGACATTAAAGTAAACCATGCAAGTTCAACAGGATATCTATGTACCAACAAACAAACAAAAAATCTTGACCCTCTCTCTCACACATACCTATAGAACACCTAGATCTAAAAGTAAAAGTTAAAGCTGAAACTTTCAGAAGAAACTATAAAAGAATATCTTTATGACTTTGAAGTAGGTAAAGTCTTAAGCAAGACATAAAAAGTACTAGCCATAAAGAAAACATCTTGTGAAACTGGACTACATTAAAGTTAGGTATTTCTGTTCAACACGACACACTGCCAAGACAGTGAAAAGATAAGCCACAGAATGGGAGACAATATTAACAATACATACAACTAAAAAAGGACTTATGTCAAGGCTAATATGAAGAATACTTGTACAACAATAAGAAAAGAACAGATGACCTAACAGAAAAGTGACCAAGAGACTTACGAAAGTACTTTATAAAAGAGGATAGCTACTCAAATGGCTAACAAATATGAAAGAAGTACTAGTTGCCAGGGAAATGCAAATTAAAACCATAATGTGATCCTACAACTCATCTACTTGCTAAAAGGAAAAAGGCAAATGTGGAGCAACTGGAACTCATATACATTGCTGATGAGTCTAAATCTGTACGCTACTTCTGAAAACAGTTTGGTAGCATCTACAATAGAAAATATATATAACTTGACCCAGGAATTCCACTCCTAGTTGTGCATCCAACAGAAATACACATACCAAAAGACTTTTACAAGAATCTTCACAGCAGCCCTATTTATAATGGCCTTACACTGGGAACAACCCAAATGTTCATCCAGAAAGAATGAATAAATAAATTGTGGTATATCCACAAAATGGAATACTATAAAATAATGAGAATGAATGAACTACAACTATATGTGATACATGGATGAAGGTCACAATATAATATTGGGCAAAAAGAGCCAGACACAAAAAATAGATACTATATAATTCTATTTAGTAGATTCAAAAACAGTTCAATTCATAAAACTAATCTATGCATCAGAAATCAGGGGAGCGGCTACTCCCGTCATGGGAGAAGTGTGAAGAAGGAGACAAAAAGAGCTACCTGAGATGCTTGATATCATCTGTTTCTTAATTTGAGTGCTGATTACACAGGCATTTACACAGGTAGTTTTCTGAAAATTAGTTGGGCTGTATATTTATAATTTGTGCCTTACTTATTTGTGTGTTATGTGTTAATACAATTTATAAAAAGAAACAAATTGTGTGTCAAAGGGGGAAGATGTGGGGGAACTTCACTCCTATCTATACCTTTGTTTGCTCAATGTGTTATCTTAAATTTAAGAGGAAAGAGTCCATTAAGTAAAAAGAGAGGTTGAAGTTAAATAAAAACAAGCATCACCATGAATATGAATCTGCTGTGTGTAAGTAAGAAAATTCCCTTTTCCCTGTCTGAGTTTTGTTGTGACATATATGGTAAAATGTAAGAAGCCTTAGCTTACTAGGGAAGGCTGATATATTTGCTTCTGGTTTAATCATGTGTCTCCCCTTTTTCCCATTCCAGTCAGATGGAGATGAGGACTGACCTTCTACCAATGTCCATCTCTCCCATCTGCGTCACCCGTAGATGGCACTTGGGGCCCAGGATACACCTGAACTTTGTAAGTTCACTGTTTCATGTGCGTTAGTCAGTCTTATCTTCCTAATTAGACTATACACATCATAAAAGGAAAGACTTGGTGTTCCTTATTTCTATGTATTCTTTATGGTACTAAGGAGAATACAGAACTGGCCATGGTGGCTCAGGAAACACCTTCCTTTGTAGAATGTTAGATCATTAGAAGTGTGAAACCTGAGGCCTGAGAAGAAAAGTGACTTGCCCATGGGCACATGGCCACAGTTGTATCTTCTGACTCCTGTCCTTGTCTAGCCAGGCTCTCTACACAGCCTTGATAAAGAAATACACACCATGACCCATTCATTCTGTTCCTCTTGGCCTTACTTCTCAGGTGGATATGCAAAGGCACAGCAACTCAATGTTGCTAGCTTTAATTGTTCTGTCCTACTGACTACATTGAGCAAACATTGCCTAAACATGGAGACTCTGGGCGTGGGATGGAGGAGCAGTATACATAGTCTCAAAAAGACAGAGGCAGTGACTGGGCTTATTTTAGTGTTCAGACCTGTTGAAGGGTTTTCTGTGGCAAAATAAGAATGCACAAAGAACTAATGCTCCTCCTGTCTCTTTTCATTTGCCTCCAAGGATTATGATGATGTTCAAGGTCCTACATAACCTGAAAGGTGTTGAAGTCTAAACATTAGTCCTTTAAAAAATTGCTTATTGTTTGTTAAGGGTCACTTGAGCTATTTTCAACAGAAATGCTTCATCCAAGCCTAGATTGTAAAATGCTCAATGCTAGCTTTACTGGCTATGTGAACTTCTTCAACCTTAGTTTCCCAAAGTATAATATAAGATGATGAGATAAGAAACTATATGTATTTTAAGACCCCATTCTATAGACCCATTAAGGAACTAATGTTCTGATTAATTAGCTTAAAAGTAATCACTGGTGTCTGTTGTGGACACAAAAAATTAATAAACACTGACTACATGGAATATTAATAATCATTGACTATAAATGCCATATAATTCTCTACTTGGAGAGAGAGAGAGCACATGCCTTTTATTGAGCACTTATTACATGTCAGCACCATGCTCAGCCCTTTAAATACCTTATTCCATTTAATCTTCATAATGATTCCACAAGATATAATCCTTATTTTATATATAAAGTGTGGCAGATCGTATTTTCCAAAGATGGTCACAATACCCCTACCCCCTCCATTCCACACCTTCTTACAATGCAATGCTGACCCTTCTCTTACTGAAAGGTGGAATCTATGTTTCTTCTCTTTTAATCTGGTTGGGGTTGTGACTATGGCAGAAGTCACACTATGTCACTTTTGAGGGTAGGTTATGAAAGGTGATACAGCTTCTGCGTGCTTCTTTTTGGGACACTTGTTCTTGGAACCCAGCCATCGTGCTGTGAGGAAGCCCACAGAGGAGCCAGGAGAGGGCACGTGTAGGTGTTCAGGCCAAAAGCCTTGGCTGCCAGGCACGTAAAGGAGGGAGTGAGCCCTCAGATGATTCCTTCCCCCAGCTGTCAAGTTATCCACAGTCTTCTAGATTTTCCATCGAAGGCCCCAGATACAAGCAGAGACAAGTCATCCATGGTGCCCCTTTCCAAATTTCCTGACCCATGAAATCCATGATCTTAATAAAATAACTGTTATTTTTTGTCATGAGTTTGGAGTGGTTTGTTATACAGCAATAGTGGTAGAGGCTCTGACTTGAAAAGCTAGTTGCCCAGAATCACAAAGAAAATTAGTGTAAGAGGCAGAACTAAGCCCAGGCCTAACTCCAGAGCCCACGCTCTTAGCTGCTCTGTTGAGAAAGCCCTGCATATTTACAATTCCTGCAAAGCCAATATCCATCACTCTTGAGATGTAAAGAAAAATGAACCTAATGCTGACCTCAAAGAAACAAAACCAGGTGCTTAGGAGAGCAGGAAAGGACTTGTGGACAGTCTGGTTTGGCAGCGAAGGGTCACTGCCAGAGAAATGAGTAACACTAGCAAAGTGGGCAGGTGCGTGGATTCAGTTCCTGTCCAATAACTGAGCTGAGAAATAACACTGGGATGGGATGAGTGATGCTGCCAATATCCTCCAGTCATAACACTGCATCTGGCAGCCTTCCTCCTCCTACTGGAAACAGCCTCTGGACTTTCCTCTGGCCAGAGGTAGGCCAGCAGCACAGCCAGATAAGGAGACACCTGTCAGTGAGACTCAGAAAGCTCTTAGCAGGGAATAAATGAATGGTGGGGGACCAGGGATAGGGTGGGAAGGAAGTGAGGTGATTAACATAATGGAAGGGAAAGAAAATCAAGATTTTTGAAGCTCTGGTATGTGCTAGGTACTAGGTCTCTGTTTGCTCATGTATTCTCATAATGATTCTGTGATATTGGTATGAATGGACCTTTTTTCAAATTTGAGGAAACTGAGACTCAATGGTTAACTTACTGGTTCAAGTCTGAAAGCTTAGTAGCTGCTGGAGCTAGGATCCAAACCCACGTTTGTCTGAATAATGGGATCTTTGGCCTCAAAACACAGTCATGTCCCCTTCTTTGCTTGACTCATCCCCCCAACCCCTTTGTCTTACCTGTAGTTCCTCCTATAAGCCTTGCTTAATCCCTTGGGACCAGCCCAAGTTTCTCCTTTTCCATAAGCCAACCCAGATCATTTTAGTCCTCAGTGATCTTTCTCTCTTCTCTACCTATTGACTATTAACCCCACTTTTGGGAATTATTCAAAAGCATGTTCTGCTTTATTATCTGCTTTTCTCCCTGCATACTTTGGTTCTTCTACTGCATTGCAAACTTAGAGGTCTGAACTCACTTCTTGCTTCTTTAAATCTGCCATAATGCTTAGTTAGCCTTGTGCCTAATGCAAGGTTTAGATCCCAGGTGGTGCTCAATTTAAAACATCGGAGTGATGACTCCTTTCTTGTATCTGTAGAAATACATGCCCACAATAGCCAGAACCAAAATAAAGCAAACTCCCTCTCTATTGATTTTTTTCCATTCCCAAAATGAGACATGAAAGAGAAAATGAATCTCAGGGGGGTCCCCAGCCAGGAAGACATTTTTCTAACAGCCCCTTCTACCTGCTGCTCAGGAGATAAAGATAAATAACCTGGCAGCAGCGGTGGCCAGTGGGTTTCCCCAAGTGCCCAGCCAGGACCCTTTGAATCCCAGAAGTTAGAATGTGGCTGGCAAAGTTCCATCCATGGTGGACTAAGTTTTAACACCAATCAACAAAGGTGCTCCACAGGAAGTTGAGAGCTACTTCCTAGAGCTCTTCCTGATGGCAGCTGAAGAAGTGGTCCAACATTACCTATTTTACACTCTGTGTGTTTCTAAGGTGACACTTTAATAGCCTCATAGCAGGGTACAGGGCCCCAGAAGTCATGGTATTGGGTTTATCATTAAACTTGGTGAGCTCTGAGCCCTTGGCCAATGAATACCTAGGAAGGATCTTGATTGACAGGTAGCATGGCTCAACCCAACTTGCTGAGCCATGGTACCTGTCAATCAAGATTCTTTCTAGGTATTCATTGGTATTGGCTCCCTCCCTTATGTGTCTCCCTATCCGCCTTAGTGCGCTTGCTCACGATCATCCCCCAGCAGGGATTCCCTCCTCATTTCTCTTTGCTTCTGTGGAAAAATCTTATTTCATCTTTCAAGGCATCATTCAGCGCTTCCCAGAAGTCTCTGTTCACCTTGGCCCACATGAATTTTTCCTTTCTCAGAAGAACTCTAGCACTGATTCTATGAAGTACGTGTAACAAAGGGTTTTGTGCAACCCTTGGTTACACATTTCCCTAGTTCCTGTGTTCCAGGGAGGCAGCATGGGGCAGTGAAAAGAGCCTGTAATTTGGATCAGCAAGACCATAACCCACGACTTCCCGGTTCTGTGACCCTGAAGATCTCTACAGAGTAGCACAACCATTATTGTTCATCCTCCTCAACAGCTGCTTCCTGCTCCTTTGGATGATGGGCTGGCATTTCTTTCACCACCTTTCTACTGATGGACACTAAGCCATCTCCTGCTTTTTAAAACAGTGAAATGAATGTCCTTATGCACACATCTTGTCACATTTGCACCATCATTTCTATAGGATAAATGGAATTTACCCATAGGATAAATAGATTCCAGATCTCTCTCACAGTCACAATTTTAAGGCCATTTCTGACTCTATTTCCTCACTTTCTTCCCATTTATCCTTCCTACTTAAAGTGCTACAGTTAACAACATGCCCTCTCCAGCTCTGGCTGTGACTATGGAATGTCTCACAGTCCCTTCCCAGCTGAAGCTGACTTTCCAAAGTGGCACCAGTTACATTTTTGCTCTTATCTCTGTCTCACAATCTCCCTCACTCCAGCTGAGCAGGCTGCACCTGATCTTCGTGGGGGCAAAATGTTCTCCTGGGTGCTTGCCTCTGCTCCCTCAGGAGATGGCTCTTAAAGACAAAGATACTGTTAGGAATAATAAAAATTGAATAAAAATTCAAAGCAAGGCCCATTAAAAAAACCAGAGTTAGGAAATCCTATAAAGGAAAAAGGATGTCTCCCACTTTTTAAAAAATTATAACAATCCCTGGGGAGCCCTAAGCGACCTTCAGAAGATTGCTGGTCTTGGAAGACAGCTGTGTGTCAAGGATAAATCATGAGTATTAGAATCAGACAGACCCAGGTTATAATCTCAGCCCTGCTGGGTACCCACATGCAAGTGAATTAATTTCTCTGAGCCCCAGTTTTCTCATCACAAAATGGTGTTGATATACCAGGCAGAGTTGTCAAGAAGATTAGCAGTAACATGATCTAACACTTATCAGAGTGCCTGACACATAGTAGGTACAATACATGAAAGAAAGAAATTTTTGCTACTATTTTTCCAGCAAAGAGATCAGAGCTTTCCTGAATAGTGGGGTAGCTGGCAACATTAGGATGACAAGGTAACTTTATTTTCTGGTTCCTTTTAATTTCTTTATCTCCAATTCTTCCCACTTCTTCTCCAAATCCATTCAGGGACCAGGACTGTGTTGCCCTGTGTTACACAGGTAGTTAGTGACAGCTAGAAATTCTCTCCATTAGTCGATTTTCTCTTGATTAAATGAAAAATAGGACAGAGTCCTTAGCTACTGTGAAGATGGACATTCAACAAACATATGTTGAGTATTTAGAACATACAACCCCTCATGTCAGGTTTTGAATAAGTTGTAGAAATGAGTCTACCAGTCTTAATAAGAAACAGACATGGTAACTATAGTGCAGGGTTGAAGATTTAAGATGCCCTCAGAGAGGTGTAGGTGACAGCAACAATGGCAACAGCAGCAATAACAACAGCATTTACAGTGTGTCACCCCTGTGCAAGGCAAATGTTTTCCGTGAATCTCATCATTTAATCCTCGAAATATCTCATTTGAGGTAGGTCTTATTATTTTTCCTGTTTTCCAGAAGTGGAAACTGGGTGTAGGAAAGTTATTTTCTAAAGCTCACACAGCTAGTAGGTGGTAGAGTCAGAATTCAATCCCAGCCAGCCCTGCTGCAGAGTTCAAGCTTATAACTATGACTGTAAAGCACAGATTCAGAGGAGTAATTGGGGTTGGTTGGGGGAGAGTGAGAAGGCAACATTTGCAAATGGGGAAGGAGTCGAGCAGGAAAGGTGGGAAAAGTCACTCCAAACAGAGGGAACAATAAAGGCATAATGAGAGCATGGAGCTGGGAGACAGAATGAAGCACAACTTGGCTTGGTTGGAGCCTTGGCTAAGCTGGGAATCATAAGGAGGTGAGCCTTAGATGAGGAGCTAGGGACATGCTAGAGACCGTCTTACTCCCATTTTGCAGAGGAAAAAGTGAGACACACAGAGAGAAAGTGACTCATCCAGTGGGTTAGTAGTAGCTGAGATTGAGCTTCTTTTTAAATTCCTTTACCACCTCCTCCACCCCTTGTGATAACAGCTGGTCCTACTTCTGCCTTTGGGTGGGACTCCACTCTGCTTTAGCAGGCAACGTGCCTCCTTATTTTGAGGCTGTTTCTCCTTAAGCCACTAGATGCAAACAGTGACTGTCATCAGCTAGATTTGTGGTTTCTGTTAGTGTCCTTGACACCATTTATTTTCTGCTGGGTGTCTTGGACTTAATTCACCTATTATCTCCGTTGGACATAGCTGGAGGTAAAAGCATATGTAAGTGGTGTAGCAAAAATGATTCATTCACCACGGTTGGATGGTGGTACCTAACTCATATTCAAAATCATCAGGCTCCCCATAGGGGTTTCAGCATACTTTCTTCATCAATTCAATTAGTTATGCTTTCATTTTTTTCTGTCTAGAGCTCAATACTTCTTTGCAGGTGAACAACTGGGTTTCTTGGTCACAGATGCTATATATCCAGTGACGGTTTAAAAGAAAAACAAGAGGTCATCTCTGGGAAAATGCAGAACCTACGAAGATGTAGCTAGCCATAGATAGGTTTCTCTGGATACAGAAATTTAGGGACCGTCTTTCTTTTAGTGCAGCCACCATTTATGGTCTGGATTTTCCAAAGTATATGAAAAGAAAGAAAAATACAGCAATCAGATTTCATGCTTGGAATCAAAAATGGAGGGGAAAAGGAGAAAAATTCCCTTAAAAATATATATATAAATAAGATTCCAAGTGTGTCTAAATGCAGTAAGTACATACGGTGGTTGTTTTATTCCTCACCATTCTTTTAGGGCTCTCAAACTGGTGGCGTACAAGCTGAATCTCAGCAAGCTTTTGTTTGGTCTGCACGGAGTTCCCATGGCAATGACTATCCAGAGCCCAGGGGGAGCTATCCTCTCTAGCTGACACATGCATGTGTCGTTCACCACAGCCCCCGGCTGACTTCCACTACTATGCTATTGAACTTACACTAATTATCTGTGTGATTTTGGCTATGTCCCTTCCTCTCCCTGTCACCCAGAATCCTCGCCTATTGAATTGGGATGGCCATGTTAATCACATTTGTATTTATTGCCTGCCTCTTCTCTCTGGAATGCAAGCTCCAGGAGAGTAGGAGCTTTTGTCTGCTATGTTCTGTGATGTCTCTCACAGTACCTTGACCAATGTTTGTTAAATAACAGTTGCTAAAGAAACACTTAATGAATAAATAAATGAATAATTGGTACTCAATATCCCTTTCAGCTCTGTGAAAAACTTTCCGAAAATTTTCCTATTGTAATTTTGGAGAAAAAAAATATCTGTTCTAAGTATAAACTTCCAGAACAATCTAGAGACAGCAATTATGCTTCCCCCTTGCTGATGGCCAGAACTGCAGGCTGAGACACAGAAAATGATGGTTTCATTTGCATATCCAGTGAAGGCTTTTATTCTCCTGTCACTGCACTCATTTTAACATTTCCATGCTGCCTTTGGAGCTTGTGAAACTTCTACTCTTCTTCTCAAAGGTCTGTAAAACTGCTCAGTAGCAGAACCTGGTTCTGGGTCTCACCATCAGGTAGCAGAAGATTAAAATGGAAAAAGTAGGAGTCATTGATCTGGAGTTCCACACCCTATCTCCCATGATGGGGGCCACCCCCACACAGTCCATGCACACTTCACACCTGCCATGACTGCAGAATCACCTCACCTGGGCCAGTCCCTTTGTGTTGGTGTTGCTTGCTAATGGAGAGGAAAAAACTGTCAAGGGGAAATATGCCGGTGAAACCCTTGGTAAGTTCCTCTTGCTGGCTTGGCCTGCAGAAGGCGGGGTCATCAGGACAGCCAGGCCCCTGCTTTGAAGGCCACTGTCAACACCCCTGTGCCAAGGGCCTCGCTCACCCAGCAAGTAACATACTATAGGGTAGTGAGCCAGCAGACCCTGGGCTCCATGTTTATGGCTTTTGGCTCAATATCAAACTCAATGCTTTTGACTCAGCATCATTTCTAGCTGCCATATGGGCCATGCTTTCCGTACTTTTAAGCTGACTTCTCTGGGCAGCACCCTAGTTCAATGACTTCCAAACTTTAATCCCAGCAGCCCTGGGGCAGAAGTGGGTGGGGAGGCTGGTGAAACATGTAGAACTTTCTCTCCAACTGCAGAGTTTCAAATTCTAGAGAGCTGAAATGAAGTCTGAGAACCTGCATTTGGACAAACATCCCAGGTAATTCTGACACAGAGGGTCCCAGCAGAAACCCCCACGCCTAGTCCCAAGACCCAGATTAGCTATCGCACATTTCCTGCTCATCATTTTTGACACATCCTTGTGATACTGTTCCTTGTAGAAATGAACCTGTGGCCTAAATGAGGTTTGCATTTTCAAAATGAGAAATGTTTCACAGTTTCAAGCTGCCTTCATCAACTTGCGTCAATATTTACTCTCAGGCTCTTTCTCTTCCCCACAATACTCCAGTGACTTCAAGAAGAGCAAGAGAAATGGGTTTGCACAGCTCTTGCTGGGATGGGAGGACAGAGAGCAGGAGGTGGAAAGAGGGGAAAGAGAAAGGTTTCTCATAGACTCTCAGTGCCAGAGGCATACTGGTTACTGTGAAACTTGTGTGTGAATGCAAAGGTCAGGCTATCATTGGTTATTGGCTTGGGCTGTCCTCATTGGCCACCATCTTCCTACCATGAGTCAGTTAAAAGGCCTTCAACAAGGCTGGGCACGGTGGCTCACACCTGTAATCAGCACTTTGGGAGGCCAAGGTGGGCAGATCACAAGGTCAGGAGTTCAAGACCAGCCTGGCCAACATGGTGAAACCCCATCTCTACTAAAAATACAAAAATTAGCTGGGCATGTTGGCACACGCCTGTAATGCCAGCTATTGGGGAGACTGAGGCATGAGAATTGCTTGAACCCGGGAGGCGGAGGTTGCAGTGAACTGAGATCATTGCACTCCAGCTCTGGGCAACAGAGCAAGACTCGGTCTTGGAAAAAATAAATAAATAAATAAATAAATTAGTGGAGGGATGAGGTTATGATATCAGGCTCCAGGAGATCTCCAAAGCACCATCACTCCCCCCGTCCTTAGACTTCGTCACCTGAGAGTAATTATCTCCACCAGGTGGAGACAATTATTATACATTCCAATTCAGTCTATGATCAAGAATAAAAGACAGAATTCTGAAAGCTAAAGTCATAATTTCCCATTTTCCTCTATTCTCCTAGCACCCTCTAACCTCTTCTCATTCTCTTACTAAGGTCACCTGAACCCAGGAAAATATTGATGCCATGGAGAAGCCATTGGGAAAGTGGGGCCATGGGTGTAATAAGCTGAAGAAGCTCACTCTCAGTTCATTTGAAGGCAATGGAGCCTCGGGCTGAGACTGCACAGTAGGGTAGCATTGGATTGGGCATCAATCAGCCATAGGTATCGCCTGGGTGATCTTAGAGAAAATGCCTTTCCTCTCCTCTCTGGCCTCAGTTTCCTCAGTGTAACATGGGGTGGGTAAACTAGAGCATCCTATTGATCCTGTCCAGAGCTAATAGTCCCTGGAACTGTGGTTCCCTGTTTTCCAAATGCTTCTTCTCTCTTGGACTCACCCTTGATTCCTCCCCCTCCTCATCCTCATAGATCCCATCCACCAGCAAGTCCTGTCAATTCTAGTCTCAGAGTGAACCATAAATCCATGTCGATGACCATCACTATAATTTCCATCACTGTAATTTCCTCAGGATGGCTGTGAGAGACTCTTGTTTGGTCCCTCTGCTTCCACTCTGGACTTTTCTCTGCCCCAATTCATTTTCCTCATAGCTCCCCAGAGTGGTATTTTAGCATGCAAATCAATCCTTCCCTTGCTTAAAACCCTCCAATGGTCTTCCGTTGCATTTAAAATAAAACATCAAATTTAAAATGTGACCACAGGGCCCTTCACAGGCCTCTGCATCTTCCTCCAATATTATCTCAAACCCCTGTTCTCTTGATTCACTGTAAGCCAGACACGCTTGTCACTCCTCCAGTACTTGAGAGCACTAAACTCTTTTTCACCTGAGAACCTTTGCATATGGGTATTTATGTCTCTTAGCTTTATACAAGTCTAGTTCATTCTTACCCATCAGCTCCTCAGAGAAACCTTCTCAGAACACACTAAGTAAGGCTTGTTTAATTCCACTTCTTGTATTATCTATTGCAACAGCAGGTTCATTTTATTCATAGCACATCCCAACTTACACATTCACGATAGTTTGTTTAATGTCTCTCATATCACTATACTGCCAGGTCCTTGAAGCAAAGGCTCCTGCCCTCCACACTCCATCACCAATATATCTTCATATCCTCAGCACCTAGAACCATGCCCTGCATGTAGTAGGCAGTTAGCAATATCTGTTGAATAAATGAATGATCTTGACCACACATATGGGGAAATGGACCGGAAATGAAAGTTGAAGGAACTAAAGATAAATTTTGTCTGTGATGATTTTTATTCCTTCTTTAACATACTCCTCAAAATCTAAAATATCTATTAAAAATAGGTCTTTGGGCTGGGCACAGTGGCTCATGTCTATAATCCCAGCACTTCCGGAGGCCGAGGTAGGCAGATCACTTGGGTTCAGGAGTTCAAGACCAGCCTGGGCAGCATAGGGAAACCTCAACTATAGAAAAAATACAAAAATTAGCTGGGCGTGGAGGTTTGTGCCTGTAGTCCCAGCTACTCAGGAGGCTGAGGTGGGAGGATGGCTTGAGCCCAGAAGGTCAAGGCTGCAGTGAGCTGAGATTGCACCACTACACTCTAGCTGGGATGACTGAGTTAAAAAAAACGGCTTTTTTTTTTTTGGAACAAGAAGCAGGCTTAAAAGTAAATTCATGGGTCCCTTTTTAATCTCACCATCAACCTAATTAAAAAAAAATTGTAATCTGTGATCATAGCTGAAGTGATTTTTAACTTTCACTGTTAAAATGGGTTATACAAAACCAATTTATTGAATATACATTTCAAAGGGTGGGTGGAGGAGTCTTTAAAGCATTTCAGTAGCATTTGCTGGCATACACCATTGACTGTGCTAATTCTGGATTATTTTTATCTATTCACGGTGCCAGCGCAGAAAACACTGATTTTAGGCACAGTGGCCAATACTGCTAGTTGATTCCCCCAATATCAATTCCTACCCTGCCTACTCTAAAGGTTGGAAAACCTAAATTCTTGCCTTCTCAGCCTTTCTTGCCACTAGAAATAATCATGGCCACTGTCCTGACCAATGAGAAAGAAGCAGACATCTGTGTGGGGTGGAGAGTATTTTGTTAAGCTTTTGTTCTTCTGATCCAAAAAGACAGAAATAGAAGGCAACACTTTTTTTCCTTCATGCTGTTTGAACATGGACACAATATTTGGGAACCGCCATCTTATGAACAAGAAGAAAAGGCCAAGATAATTACAGAACAGCCAATCTGGATTTCACCACAAACCACTACCTGCTACCACTTTTCTTATATGTGAGAAAGATAACCCTCTTTACTGGGTTATCTTTATCTTTACCATATTACTATGGTCAGGTTTTGATGTTATTTGCAGACAATTACACTTAGCCACATTTTATTGGTTTTGGTTACTAGACATTAACATCAACTTTGAAGAGATTAGAAAGAGTTAAAGCTACTTGTGGATAAGTGCAGATATATGCAATTCAGATGAAATTGATTTCCCCAAATATTAAATTAGTAAGGGTTTATGACATTTTATTCAAATAAGCAGCAACATCAGTTAATTGAAGCTCATTTGGAAGGATGTTTGATGAATGTCAGCTTTAAAAGCCCCTTCTACTGTAGCACCCAGAGTGTCTAACATAGTACTGTGCATATCAGAAGGTCATGAAACTTACTGACTTCATCAGGAAATATATAAACAACAATGACAACAAAAGTTTCTACTGATGTTTTTCATTGTCTTCTTAGTCTCTAACTTTGATCATTGTCTTAGCATCCTTGTCTTTTTGTCTGGTTCAAGGTAAGATGAAGTATATGTCTCTTCTCTTCTACATATATTTCCAAGAAACATTTTGATACATTCTTACTTTCAAGGGAGATTTTACAGGCTCCTAAACTTTGGGATTAACCAAAGTAGGCTTGATAAAAAAAAGTCCATCTCAAGTGGATCGAAGTTCTAACTTCCTTTGGCAGTTCACTCTTGTGTCTGTCAGACCTTTCATCCAAAGTCACCAACCCTTCCTCCCAGTTCCTATGAGGAGGAGCCTTAGGAATCCAGATATTGCTGGTCTCTGGCGTAAACCACGGGCTATTTCTGCTTTGTTAATGAACTTCTCGAGAAGCAGGTATTAGGCTTTCAAATCAGTGTGAGCAGTGGCATCATTTCTTCCAGTGAAGTTTAGACAAAATCCAATTTAAAAAATCAATTAACATAATAAAAAAAGCATCCAGTTATAGCACTTCCTGTGTGAAGGCTGGGTACTGTGTTATAGGATCTATATATACTTTTAAACTTTCCAACAAGATTTGAGGTAGGAACTGTTATTTCCATTTTATTAATGAAAAAGAGGCATAGAGTAGAGTTGTTTTATGAAAATCAGGGAGGAGGGAGGCTAGATATGTTGTTCAGTCTCCTCTTCACCTCAATGTCAACTCCTATGATACCCTAGTGGAACCCTCAGAAGTCCAGAAAGCATAGTTTGAAAATCCTCTTGCAGCCAGAGGTCACAAACTCAAACACCCTCTGGGGCCAGCTGAGTAACACAGGAAAAAAGAAGATCAGGTTGGGGCTGGGGTGAACCGTGAATGCGCGGACCTGTTCAAGAGGGCAGCTACCACTCAGTTTTGGACAACCATTGCCAAATTCTGTACAGATTAAACAAAAACATGTCTGACAGAAGATTCAGTTTATGGACCACAAGACTGAAACCCCTGGAGGAATAGTGGGGAGAAAGAAAACACACCCTGAGATCACAGCATGAAGGTACTGTGAAAAGATGAGATGCTCACTGATGAAGGAAATAAAGGAGAAAAAACAAGTTCATGGGTCTTCTCTGACACCTGTATGTTGTGATGGCCCTACATTATACTGACTAGTTAGGAATTGTTTCTTCCCACTGTTTATCCACGGGCCTGATATATTTTTAAGCAAGCCCTTCCCCTGCTTGGTTCTCTCTACTCTTCACCATGTGTTTGCCAGTATTGGCCAAGCAGCCAGTCTCACACCTCCTCTCCCACACACCCCCCACCCCCCACTGTCTTCTTATTTAAAGAAAAACAAGATTATAATGAACGATGAGACTTTCTAAGTTATACAGCAGGCCAAATAAGTCCTGAGGGAAGCTTGTTAGAAAGAATTTACTCCATTGCCGCTTAAGAATATTGGTCCTCCTTGACACTGAAATGCAAAACGTAGATGAGTGGTAAAGATGCCTCCAGCACATGTCTATGAGACCTTGATATTATGCACTTATGCCCCCAGATCTATCCATGGAGGCCAAATTCTGAGCCGTGACTCCCTGTAGGCTTTTGAAATTTGGTAATCTAAGAGAGTGCCTACTGGAAAAAGAGTTCATAGACATTAAGCAACTGTAAAAGGAAGTAGAGTCAGTGCTTATTTATCAGGCAAATTGGTGGGGAATTGTGGCATGCACATCCAGAATGTAGTCAGAAGAACAGGAGGTCAGTAAATGTGGGACTTGGTCTAGACTGGCAGCTTTCCTACCTTCCTCACCCCCCTCTCCTGTCCACCCTTTCTCTTTTCTTAGCTTCAGTCACTTTTTTCTAAAATAAATTGTGTTCACAAGTCCAATATATAAAACAGACGAAAATGGAGCCATTCTGATTCCATGTAGGGGGCTAAAATCCCACTGATTTGGTTACCCGAGTGCTTTCAATGTGATATCTGAGGCACCTCCGAGAAATTCCATTTTTTTTTCTTTTTTTTTTTTTAAGACAGAGTCTTGCTCTGTCACCCAGGCTGGAGTGCAGTGGCACAATCTTGCCTCACTGCAACCTCTGCCTCCCAGGTTCAAGTGACCCTCCCACCTCAACCTCCTGAAGTAGCTGGGATTACAGGCACCTGCCACCACACCCGGATAATTTATTATTATTATTATTTTATTATGTTTTATTTTTAGTAGAGACAGGGTTTCATTATGTTGGCCAGGCTGGTCTCGAACTCCTGATCTCAAGTAATCCACCTGCTTTGGCCTCCCAAAGTGCAGGGATTACAGGTGTGAGCCACCACGCCCGGCCTGAAATTCCACTTTTTAATCACAAGAAACAAATTTACATCATCACTGGAACTAGATTATTTCCAGAGTCTTTCTCAGAACCAAAGAAAAGGAGAACTTTTTTCCTTTAAGATGAAAACGCCAACATCTACTAGGGTGAGGTGACTTTCCGAGGGCCGCATAAAGGGCCCATGTGCTAGAACCAGTGCTAGAACTTACTCATAATCCAGTGCTCTTCCCACCATGCAGAAGAAGGAAAGACAACATTCTGAATCTCAACTCACTTGCCTACTAGCTGTGTAACATTGGCAAGATATTCAACATTTCTGTGGTTCCTCATTTGTAAAAAGAGACATGATGGGCGTACCACCTTATGTTCCTGTAAGGACTCAATGAAATAAGGCATGTACAGGACTCAGAACCTTGCTTGGCATTTGGTAGGTGCTCCATAGGTGCTAGTTGTACCACACAATGCTCCCTTCTTTCCTCTGTACCTTTCAGCTACAACGCATCAGTCATAATTATGCCTATTAACCTTGACAGAGCACATCAACCAGACAGCAGACAGAGATGGCCCAGCTACAGGATGATCCAGATAATCCACAGCGTGCAATGGACAGTTGATTGTAAAGAATAGTTGAAAAACTGAATACAGTGGAGTCTGAAATAATTCATCTCTTTACTTTCCAGTATTTAAAAAACAAACAAACAAACAAAAACAAAACCATAGCATTAGGCAAAGGGATTGAAAAGAGCTGACTGACCTGGGAGAAATGTCACATCCTTGCTGCATGAAGGCTCCCAGGGAGAACCACAAACTGTTGAATATCCCAAACTCATTGGACTGGTCACTTGTTGTCTGGTCCCGTCCTTCCTCAAACTCTTCACTGTGCCATTCATAGGGACTGAAGCGGCTGACCAGGAAGAGGACAACACTCACTCCAATGTAGGCGAAAACAATGCACATCCAAATCTCATAAGCCAAAGGATCAAGGAAGGAGAAGACACCCGGCTTGGATTTCTGTGGTTTTTTAATCATGATGGAGATCCCCAAACTCATAAATGGTTTGGAGAAATCTATAACTTCTTCTCGGACCAAAGTGATAGTTAAGGGAGCCACAGCCACATCTGCTCTCTGAAAAAAAAAAAAAAATGCAAGTGAGCTCAGCAGCCCTTTTCATTCTCTTGTTTGTCTTCTCCTTGTGACTATTCTTTTGTGTCTTAAAGGATATGAGAGTGGGAAAGAACCTTTGAAGTCCAACCCCTCCTACTTTATAAAATATTTTTGATGAATGAATGGTCAGCTCAATATATTACAAGAGATTTTCTAGTTATTTGACTGTTCTAAATGTTAGAGGCATCTTCCTCATACTACAAGAAGGAAGCTGTTGTGGTATCTGTTGTTTTTGCCTGCTCAGCAGCCCCACTCCCTTCCTCTGGCAGGAGAACAATTCTTGCCCCAGTCTCAGTCCTGCAGGTTGGAATGGGTCTGATCACTCTGGCTACATGGGGAAGCAGGTGACCCATGTCCCGGTCAATCCATGTACCCCACTACCCTGGCCAGAATCATCCATTCAGGGATGACATAGGACTCAAATGGGTTTAGTGAGAATTAGTCCTGAGAGATGCAGAGGATGACCCCTTATGTCATAATTCAGGCAACTGTAAATTCGGGGCTTACCCTGGATTCCCTTGGAATCTGTCTGAATACATCCCTCTGTATTGACACAGAGGAATCCAAGAACATGAGCCAATGCGTCAGTTTGCCTAAGTCAGTTTGAATTGGGTTTCTTTTTCCTGCAACCAAGATAGTCCTGAGTAAAGGCCAATTTAACTCAATAGATATTTATTGAACACTTACTATGTGCAATCTGCAGGCTGAAAGTTGTAGGTAGACTATGGTCCCCACCCTCAGGAAATTACAAATTAGTAGGAGACATTGAAACACATAAACAATTTTCCAATCTACAAAGTGGAAGGGGTATGTGTTATCCAAGATACACAGAGTACTGCCAGAGACCAGGGAGGGATTCATTCTGGCTGCGGAGATAAGGGACTGCATCTTGAAAGAGGTGGCATATAAAGTTGGCACTGAAAGAGGGATAGGATTTTGACAGGTTGCTCTGGCATGCAACAGCATTCCAGGAGGAGGGAACCATGGGAATAATAGCCTGTGATGAAAAGGTAAAGTAGTATTGCAGTCATTTTCTTCTTCAGGAAGAAGTCTAAGAAATACATGTATAATACAGTTTTTAAATTTCAAATCCAGCATGCAGATAAACATAAAAAGGTTGCAAGAAATATTCATCCTTAGGCACCCAGCGCATGGAATCACCAACCATGCCTTGCTCTCCTGTCTTTCCTACTTCTCTCCAGTGGCAGAAGCACTGGCATCTACTCAACAGAAATTCACTGCTCCTATTGGCCTGAGATCAAGAGATCCTGGAAACCTAAGAGGATTTCCATGGACAGATGCCATAGCATTCATTTCTGAGATGAGAGACATGCCTATGCAGGTCTGTTCAAGGCAAATGGCTTTCTCTTATGCTGTACAAAAGCCCAGATGTGAAGCTGGTGACAGATGCTGTGCAGGTCAGGGTGCTGCCCACCCACCAGCTGGCTGTTGCTTAGAGATTTCCTCTGGTTACTTTCATTGTATGGGATTATTGAGAAGGTGCTTTAAGTGGAATAGAAAGCCTGGCTTCATGATGAATTAAGTTCTCACTTGTAGAAAGAAACTTTCCATTAATCAATGTGAAGTCAGGTGTAAATTTCATAGTAATTCTGTTTTTTCCCCTAATACCCACTGCATAAATCTTGGTAATTTTTACAAATACAAGACAGTACAGGGGAGAAGGTATTTACTTTTTTGTTTGTAAACCAACAGAAAAAGAATGGGGGAGAAAAGTAATGGAAATGACTTGGAGGGATTGACCACAAGTTATCCAGAAGGGAGGTGGATGAAGACCAGCTCTGAAAGGGGTAAATGATATTGCATGGATTTGTTGGATGCTTCCTAATGTGATTTAATAAGAGATCATAGACTGGAAATCATTGATCCATATTGCCTTTTTTTTTGAGACAGGGTCTTGCCCCATTGCCCAGGCTGGAGTGCAGTGGTGTGATCTTGGCTCTGCAACCTCTGTCTCCTGGGTTCAAGCAATGCTCATGCCTCAGCCTCCTGAGTAGCTGGGATTAGAGGGATGTGCCACAATGCCCAGCTAATTTTTGTATTTTTAGCAGAGGTTTCGCCATGTTGGCCAAGCTGGTCTCAGACTCCTGGCCTCAAGAGATCTGCCTGCCTTAGCCTCCCAAAGTGCTGGGATTACAGGTGTGAGCCGCTGTACCCGGCCTGTTCCATATTGTCCTAAAGCTTAGTTCATTTTGTTGTTCAAAAATTTGTTCAATAGAACATTATTTCTGGAAGGATGGTTAATAACATGAAAATAACATAAAAATAAACATATTTGGGGCAGAACTTCCCAGAACCTTTAGATGACCACAATGCATGAGAATTTCCAAGAGGAGTAAGTAGAATGTGGCATTTCCAAAACTATTTGGCCATGGGTCATTCATCTTCCTAAGCATCAAGAGGTACCCTTGTATGTAAGATACACACATACTGGGAGATGCTAAGTTCAACTACTTCATTTTACAGATAAGAACTCATATCTAGAGAGGGAAGGTGGTTTGTGAAAAGCAGTAGTGTTTTAGCTTGGTTAATACCTACTGAGAGGCTCAGAAGTTGATTTCCACCACCAATAACTGAGGTTCTCACTGGAGCTTCACTGGGTAGTGGAGGGCACAGCGGATCTCAGACCAGGCTGCTCTTCTCTGCAACTGGCTGATTGTGTAACCTCAAATGAACCAGTTGTCTTTTTGGATGTCAATTTCCTCATTTTAAAAACAGGCATAATAATTCTTGTTTCACCAGTTTCACAGGCTTGTTTTGTGAGGGTCAAAATAATTCAAAATACATGAGAGTACTGTGAAGTGTGAGCACTGAAAATTATTTTCTTAAACTGACATCTTAGGACAATGGCTCTCAAACTTGAGTGTGCAGCAGAATCATCACGAGGGCTTTTAAAGACACACATGCCAGAGTTTCTAGATTCAGTGGGCCTGGGGGGAGATGTGAGGATCTCCATTTCTAATAGGTTCCCAGGTGGTGCTAATGCTATTGGTCCAGAGACCACACCTCTAGAATCACTGACCTAGCAGATCCCAAAACAAAATATGTGATGTCTAGAAACTATCCTGGGAAAACAGCATATAGTTTTCATGTGGTAGAAAAAAGCATAAAGTGAATAAAACTATCAGAAATGGAGATCTGCTCTGAGCCAGGCCCTGCATAGATGAATATTCCGCATCACAGCCTGTGGTAAAGAATTCACGTTCCTTGTTTCACAGGGGTGGCCCTGGAGAAGTCACGTGGCCAGCAAGTTGGCAGAGTTGGAACTCACATCCAGGTGTCTGTCTGCAAAGCTCACTCTCTTTCTGCTTCACCAAGACAAAGGACAGACAGGAAAGACAGCTGTGAAGGAGGCACCAAGATATACCACGTGAGGAGCAGAAAATTCATTTGCAGCATATGGCATCTGCAAATGCAGGCATTTGCTGTTCTCTCAGTTAATATTCGTTTTACCGCTTAGCATTTGGATGGTGGGATTTCTACAGAGGCAGTATGTCCCAGTGTGGAGTACAAAAGCCAGAGCTGCATGTTCTGACTCTGCTTTCACTAGCTGTGTTTCCTTTGCCAAATTATCTAACCTAGAGGGCCTCAGTGTCCTCATCTATAAAATGTAAACAGTAATCTTACCCACCTCATGGAGTCAATATGCAGAGTAAATGAAAGAATGTGAGTAAAGTATTCAACATAGCACCTGGCACACGTTACACGATGAAATGTGACTACTATCATTGTTGATGGAAAAAGAGGGAGCAAAAGGAAGACAAGAGAGACCCTGATTGACTTAGTTATTTAGAAAGCCACAGAAAGAATAAATTTGGAAGCCTCCAAATGAATTTTTCTTGATCTCTGGTGGTTGGTGGTTGAGAGATGCTTCTCCAAATCACTTGGTTCTTCCCCAAGGGAACAGAAAAGGAAAGCCAAACTAAAAAGAAAGGCTGAGCATCTGACTGGGGCCGTCACAGAGTCTTCAGAACACAGTCTTTTTTGTTTGTTTGTTTTTTGTTTTTTATTTTTGAGACGGAGTCTCGCTTTGTCACCCAGGCTGGAGTACAGCGGCGCTATCTCGGTTCATTGCAAGCTCTGCCTCCCAGGTTCACGCCATTCTCCGGCCTCAGCTACTCAGCTCCCGAGTAGCTAGGACTACAGGCGCCCACTACCACGCCTGGCTAATTTTTTGTATTCTTAGTAGAGATGGGGTTTCACTGTGTTAGCCAGGATGGTCTCCATCTCCTGACCTCGTGATCCACCCGCCTCAGCCTCCCAAAGTGCTGGGATTACAGGCATGAGCCACCACACCTGGTCAGAACAGTTTTTACTGGGCAGAGGAAGAGGCCTGATAAGGAGGAGGCTACTGAGGCAAGGCTGGCTGCTGAGGCACCCATAGGTAACTCCAGCTGGCCTGAGCCCTGCTGTGCCAGTGACTCACCACCAGCTGTGTTGGCTACTGGGGGTGATCCTGGCATTGTTCTGCCCACACTGCAGACTTTTAACCAAGCAAACCACATTACATGAGGTGAAGGTGAAGATAAATGCTAGAGAAGGTGAAAAGTGCACAGAAGTTGCCATGGGGATGACCTTAAGAGCTTGATGGGAGTTCCCATGGAAACCAGCCTCCAGATGCGGCATGTACCATCCAGGTCTCTACCTTTTGTCCATGGAGCTTCCCAAAGTGAGAGGTGGTAAAGGGAATAAGAAAGGGGAGAAGCACATCCCATTCCCCAACTCAATAACCACCTTCACATGTCATCTCAAAAGCCACCTCCCTGAGGAAGATTTCCTTTATTCCATCTTTTTCTTCTTTGAATTCCCTTTGTATGTCTCTCAGGGCCATCATGGCTCCTCTTGCCCTGATATGAAACAGGAAGATTTATTATCTTCCTCAGTGGCTGCTTGTCCTTATGAGCACTTAACATTGACCTGGGGCTTGGCATGTGTTTTAGTTTCTGTGAGTGAAGCCATGGTGGTCACTTCCCTACACAAGGCAGCTGGAGGCTTCTTCCATTGCCTTTTGTTGTCTCTCTACTCAAATACCTTTGTGATCTCCCAATGCCCACTGAATCATCCACACTCTTCCTCTTGTTATTTTTTACTCATATGTATCCCTGACTACTCTTCAACCCAAGTCCTCAACAAAAACCATGCGTTTTCTCATTCTTCTCTCACACCTTACTTATTTCCACCACCATCCTACTGTTTATACTTTAAAAATTCCTGGGCTGCTTTTCTCTCTGTATGTTTTTTATTATTATTTTTGAGACACAGTTTCGCTCTTGTCTTCCAGGCTGGAGTGCAATGGCATGGTCTTGGCTCACTGCAACCTCTGTCTCCTGGGTTCAAGTGACTCTCCTACCTCCGTCTGCCAAGTAGCTGAGATTACAGGTGCCTGCCACCATGCACAGCTAATTTTTGTATTTTTGGTAGAGATGGGGTTTTACCATGTTGGCCAGGCTAGTCTCAAATTCCTGACCTCAGGTGATCCGCCTGCCTTGGCCTCCCAAAGTGCTGGGATTATAGGCATGAGCCACCATGCCCGGCCTCTCTGTCTGTTTAAATATGGTCATTTTTCAAGTTTCACATCCCCACTGAAGGCTAGACAAACTGTAGTTAGCCCTTAGCTGAGCCATACAATATAGACTCCTTATTCTATACTACCTTTTACTATTTTCTCACATTGTCTTTTCTACCCCATAAAATGTTAAAAGATTGGGTCTTTTCTACCTCATAAAGTATTAAGCAAAAGATCAATCTTTTGCTTCTCAATAATTCCCTAAATGCTTAAAACAATGTGGGGCATTCAGCAGCTTTTCAAAACTGCTGTAATTTATTGAAGATTTTATAGCAATTGTGCATGGAGTTATTTCAAGTGTGGTGAGCATTATAAAGATAGAATAGACCTACCTCTGTTACACAGGTAACCATTATATAAGGTAAGGTAAGCCATTAAAAAAACCCAGCAACTAAATTCTATAGGGGAAGGTGAGAACAATTAAAAGGCACATTCATACCTATTATGAGAAGAAAGAAATACACCCTGAAAAAAGTATTATTTGATACAGGTTTTGAAGGAGTAGGATCTTAGGGGTGGAGAATGGAAGGGAGCACTCTAGGGAATAGAGTAATTGAGGGGCGTTTGACTGAATTGGAAATTTCATGAGAGAGCATGAAACTAGAGAGGCAAGTGACTAGAAAGTTAGGTTGGCTCCAGATGCATTTAATAACAGAGAAGAAACTGATACTAAGAGAGCCACAAGTGACTTTTTGTAGACAACTCATCAGTCTGCCTCAAGAAAATTGATCTTGGAGCTATGCTGTCACCTGTGTTGGACAACAATCAACTGACGTCACAAGACTTTGAGTGGGATTGAGGGAGCTGGGACCAGTAACCTGAACAAAGAGTGTCTTAAGAAATTGGATTTTGGATGACTCATCTGTTCAGCAGCAACAATACTCAATTACAGGGTTTCATAGACATCTGTGGGCAGGGCCACCCAACCACCAAATGATTTCCTGTCAAACCCTCTGCCTCCGCCCTCTAATTTCCCACCCTGCAGTGAACTTACTCCATAGACCAGCTCTCCCACCATGCCATTCCAGGCCTTTGTGTCAGGGTCTCGGGCTCCGTATTTTCCATCACTGACAATCTCCAGACGGTAGGAGTAGCCCACGTGCTTGGCAATCTCTGCCGCCAGCTCTACACAGTAGCCCTCGTAACGGTCATTGCCCTCAAACTGATTGGCGTTCTTCTTGAGCATCACATAAGGATCTTCCTGGAAAAGAAATGAGGAGATAGGAGAATGTGGCTTATGGGTTCACCCATGGGTAGGGAGGACTTTGGCATAGCATAATATCACATTTGGTTAACACTGGGGAAGGCTCTGTAGCCCCTCAATCCACTTCCTAAATGTCTTCACTCCCTACCCCATTACAAGCTTCTTGGGTTAAGGAAGCAAACTTTGTTAAAATAAGAATGTTTCATCACTGAGATATGGCATACAGCTTTTCAAATTATGTTCCAGGATATTTTGTATTTTTTTGGAAATACCTCTGGGGTCATCTTGAAGGAGAAATAGACCCTAAACAGGCTCCAGGTTTCTCATGATCAGTCACTGAAAATTACAGCATCTTCACTTACAGCTACTTTATGTATTGGACTTTCTTTGAAAATAGCTTCTACTGAGGGAGGATGGATGAAAACCAGCACAATTTAGTGTCACTCTCATGTTTTAAATATGGGAAAGCTGGCTCAAGAGAAAGTAAGTAACTTACCCAAGCGTACAAAGGATGAGACAGTGAAACTAAGAGTTACAGAATGAAAACTCAGAGCCTCTCATTTTCAGGGCATTCCCTTTTCGACTTGCTGCTTTTATCTATTACACAGTTTTGGCAAGAAGAAAGGCCAGCTTTCAGTCCTGGTGGAAAACCCTTGTGCTGGCCTAGCTTGAATCCCAAGTAACCTTGATGAAGGACTGAGTACTCACTAGGATTGTTGTGACGATGTATGTTCTGTTCTGAACACTTGAATTATCGCCCCCAGCTTGGGCATCGGTGGCTGCAGGGACAAACTTATCATCTTCATTCCAGTAACCGATCTGTTAATGCGAAGAGAGTGGAGGTGTCAGGTGGGCCAGCCTCCTCTGAACTGGCCTACTCTGGGTCACCCAGTCAATACCAGAGACAGGAAAGTAAGGAGCTCATGAAGAATTGGACACACCAAGCTCTAAAATATTGGTAAACAGAAACAATAAGAAGCACAGTGCTTTTCAGGTGCCCCCAATTTTGCTCCCAGGGAAAATCCCCACAATAATTGGTTCAGTTTGGAAATTGCCACCTCCGAGGGATAAGGGCTTAACTGTTTACACAGCCAGTCTGCTTTGTACAATGCAAGCCAGGACCATGGGATTTAATTCCCTGAAATTGTTCACAGGGCCAAACCCCTCTTTCCCCCATGTCTACTAACACTGCCCTTCAGTGAACTCATTCTGAACAATAGTTGGAATCATATGATTTAAACATTACATTCTTTTACTTTATTTTTAGGTTAACTGTATTTTTCCATCTAGATTTAACTTCCTATGATGGTTGTTTATCCTTTATTTTTAAAAATTTCTTCTGTCTCCAAGTATAAACTATTACAATATTGAATATATAGGAGTGCCTAAAAATTATGGTTGACAATATTAATTTTTCAAATTTGAGTAGGTTATTTATACTAATTCATTTTCCAAGGTCTTTCAAGAAATATTAATTGAATTGCTATCGTGCGCAAGGCTCTGAGCTAAAACATTAGTGTTGCTTGTTGTCAGGCAGGGTTGACGAGATGCAAAGAAGTTTGAGAGATAGGCCTCGCTCTGAGAACGCCTCTGGCCTACCATGGGAAGACATGACATGGCCGCAGAAGTGACAAGTGAGTGGGCCTAAGGAGCTCAGAGAAGCAAAAGCCAAGTGTGGGATCTTATGCAGGGAAAAATGCAACAGGAGGAATCAGGGCTTATCATCATGAGAGATGAATGGTCTGGACCAAAACCTTTCAGGTTAGGGAGAATATGAGCCAAGATATGAAGACAGGAATCTGCCCAGGTGTTTAAGTTCTGTGGGTCCTGGGTGGAAGATAGAGTTAGCCCAAAAGGGCAGTAGGTATCTGGGTATAGGTAGCAGATGGCTTTGAAGGCCAGGCTAAGCAGTGTAGACTACACCTCAAGGCAACAGGGGATCATTGAAAGTTTGGAAACAGCAGAATGACTTGACTAATACACACACACACACACACACACACACACACACACACACACATATACACACACCCTAAAGCTATACCTCCTATACTTATCTCTCTTTATCTCTGTCTCTAATCTCTATTTGCTTTAGACAATTGTGTTTTGTTTTGTGATCATTCTGCTGGCTCTAGAGACAAAGGAAAAAGGAAAGAGAACTAGAAGTGCATATGCAGAGGGATGAACAGGTCTATCAACAGCCAGAACTCAGCGTAGGCTCACAAAAACTGAGGCACTTGCCAAATGGTCAGCTGAAATGTCACCTTCACCTTCATGTCTTTCCCAGTTACTTCAGTTGGAAATAGTTTTTCCTGTAATCTCGCAGCCATTAACAACAATAATTGCCAGCACTGATGATGCTCTTGCTATGTCAGAGGCTAAGTGTTCAACAGTTTTCATGCCATTTCGTCTGGCTTGTGGGAGTGTGTTAACTTGCCCTAGGTGAAGTAGCTGCAAAGTGGTCAAGCTCGTCCTGGAACCCTGACAATCTTTCTCCAGAGGCTGCATTTAGCCACTATGCTGTTCTTCCTAAGAAGTGATTGGGCTCTGGACTTGAAATCATATTAGTTATCATTTACCGAATGCTTGCATTTCAAGGACTTTTTAAAGTGCTTTTTATGTTTTAACTCCTTTCATCCTCACAAAACTTGCAAAGTGGGTAGTTAATTATCCTTTCAATTTAAAGTATGCAGAAAGTGAGATGTGGAAAGTGAAGTAACTTTCCCAAGGCCACAGGGTAGCCATGGAGCCAGGATCTGAGCCAGGGAGACCAACTCCAGGGCCGTGCCCCCTGCATGCCAGACAACCCTGAGTGCCTTGTGTACCTTCCCATTAGAACATTGGGTCTAGCTGTTTGTGTGTCTGTCCCCATCTCTCCATGGTGCTATGAGTTTCTCATGGACAAGACTGAAATAAACGTATTTGTTCCAGAGTTCCTGTCTTAGTCCAGCACATCTTTTCCCAGAGAAGCAGCTCAGGAAATGTTTGTGGAGAGAATGAATGCATCCAGGCAGCAGTGACCCAGCATGGACTTGGTGCACCCTATCGATGCTGAGACAGCTTGGAGGTCGGGCGGGGAGCATGTCTCTCAGGATACTGCATGGAGGCTTACCCTCAGTGTAGGCATGTGTATCATGTTCCCTGTGAGGATGCTGTTAGTTAAGGTGGAAGGAGATATTGCTTTCTAATGACAGAAGAACCAGAAACTCATGTTTCTAGAATGTCAGAACTGGAAGGGGACTGAAGAATCATTTTGTCCAACTTTTTCCTTTTTCACAGGGAGAAGCAGAGGCTCAGAGACCACAGGATTTGCTCAAGACAGTGTGGTCTCAGTTCCCTCGCTTTTGCAAGGACCATGTTCTAGGGAACCCTAAGAGACTTGTGGGGCCCTGCACCGCTCATGGAAGGTGGTGAGGGGCAGTGAAGAGGAGAGACCTCTGGCTTCCTCATCCTTGCTCCAATGGTCAGCTCTGCTTTTTATCTATTTCACTTATTGGGATTCCCCTCAAGAGTTGCCTTTTACAAGGAGCCTTGTAGCTGGAAAATAGATGTTTAAAAGCACTCTGGTAGTATATTATGATGTAAAGTTTTCTGCTTTGGTATTGTTTTGTTTTTTAAATCTCCACAGTACTTTTATAACATCTTTACAGTATGCAAATAGTGCAGGCAGGCTTAGGATTATTTTCTCTGCTTTACAGATAGGAAAACTTAGGTTTAGGGAGATTAAATGATCTAACAAAATAATAGGTTATATAGTAGATTAGTGGCAGGACATAGAACCCAGGTCTTGTGGACCTCAAAGGTAAGATTATTTAATAAAATCAATACAAACCTGGGAAAATATCTGTCAAATATGATTTATCCCCTCATAGATGGTGCTAAGGTTTTTTTTTTTCTTTTCCCTTTCTCCTCCTTCTTGTTCATTTTCTTCCTGCTCATCCATCCTTTCTCCCTTCCTTCCTCCTATTCTTCCTCCTTTCCTTCCTCTCTTTCTTCTTCCTTCTTCACAATTAGTCCACAGGTTTAAATATTCCTACTCAAACTGCACAACCATCAGTAGAAAGGAAGTTGCTTCCTTTGACATGCAACCAATTCCTCTAAAAGCCACTGAGTATTAAGATGTGTTATTTTAAAAAAGAGGGAGCCCAGTGGTCAAGATATTGGTCTCTGGCCTCAGGCCAGACCTGGTTTAAAAGCTAGGCTTTCCTAATTACCAACTATCAGCTTGAGCAAGTTACCCGACCTCCGTGTTCCTCAGTCCCTGATCTATAGAGTGGATATAACAACAGTACCTGCCTCATGGGCTGCTATGAGAACTACATTAGTTAATGCACGTAAAACAATTAGCATAGTGCACGGTTCATATTGTCAGTAAGCTAAAAAATGATATTCATTAGGGTAGTGCCTAGTTGAAGGTTAACAGGTTTCTATACTACAAGACATTTCTGTTTTCAATTTGCTATTGAACATTATCTGCAAAAGAAGCATGTATTACAGAGCATTTTGAAATTCACTTGACAATATAACCCTTCTTTACATATAGAATGTTCAGGGTAAGTGGTTTAAAAATTATAAAACACTGCTGTAAAATCCCAAGGTTTTCATACAAGATAGGAAAAAAAAAAGCAAGATGAATCTGTTCAAGCCAGATGTATATGGCTTAGAAAGATACTTTAATTTTTAAGGATAGTGGTCCTTCAAAGCTAGCACTACTTATTAATTTTAGCACTACTGTTAAATTGGGATCTCTTAAAAAATATTGTATAGCTTGGCTTATATGCTAGGTACTTTCATATCAAAAGCTAGTAGAATAGTTAGAAGTTGTAAACAAACCTATTTTATTTCTAACTCTTTTGTAGGGAGATAAAACATAATATTGCCAGGGTCAGTGGGCTGAGTGATACTCAGCCTCATGCCTATGCCTCATGTAAGCTAGTAGACTGAGAAATCTGGTTCCACAGTTTGATGAAAAGAAAGCTGACAAAGATTTTTGAAGAGACATTGCACTTCGGAGATAAGAGCAAATTTTCCTTTCTTTGGGAAATGGTTGGATTATTACACAGCACTTTGATTCTCTACTGAGGATATGCAGGAACTTTGATTCTATCTGAAAGTAAATCAGGGTTAGTAGTTGGTAAAGATTGGGGCCCACCAGTCAGGAGAGGATTTAAACAATTCTGACAGTGAGAGGTCTTCTCCTGGGGCCAGTTATAATTTTTGATCTCCTTGTTTTCCATCTACCTCTAAAGATTCTTTGAATGTAGAAAATGAATCTAGATGATAGATCAGATTTTTTAAGTGGATAAAGTCTTAAAAGGAGATGATCATAGAACTGAAAATTCAATTGATCTACATTGCACAGTCATCAAATCAAATTCAGAAATTGGTCTCTCCAGGCTGCCTCTGAGACCACAGCCCCTTACCTCAAAAAATAAGATTCTTTAGAATCAATTTTTAAAGACTAAGTTGTCTATTGTGGCCAAGATAACTAGCTGACTCCCAAGCATTCTTATTTTCCTTCCATGGTGTAGAGATATTGGTGGAGAGTGGCTACCTAGCCAGCAATGACATTTCCCAGCTTGTTTTACCTCTGGTTGAGCCAAGTAATTGGGTTCTGGCCAATGGAATACAACAGAAGTGATGTGCATCTCTTCTAGGCTGATGCCCCAAAAATCTCCAGCAGAGTTGCCATTTTCTTTCATTCCTATCTGTTAGCTGGATGTTGAAATCCAGAAAGACCCAAGTAGACAGTGGAGGGTCCATGAGCCTGAGTCTTAGCCAGAACCCTCAGCCAAAAAAGTGGTCACTGAGTGAACAAAACAAAAAAAGCTTCTTTTGCATTAAACAGCTGAGATTTCAGAGTTTATCTGTTACAGCACCTAGGGTTATCTAAATTAACACACTTACAAGATTTAAAGTAAATAAGTTTATGTGTAACTTTATCTGAGTTCTCCTTGAGGTGTTATTTTATTAAATTTGCAGGCATTTTTTTCCCTTACTTATTGGCAGATCTTTTGAAATATGGGATAGCGTAGTGTGCTCTCTGATTGCCCAGAAACATTTGATAAACTTCCCAGTCATGTAATAAACAACCTTTTATTTGTACGTGCTTACTCTGTTTCAGTATATTCTAGGCACTGTGAATATAATAAAAATACAAATATGGTCCTTGTTTTTAGAGAGCTGGCATTTTAGAACATTTAGGAGGTAGAGAAGTATGAAGAAAATACATATCCAGACCAGGGGTTGACAAACTTTATCCTAAAGGGCCAGAGGGTAGATATCTTTGGCTTTGTGGATCATATAGTCTGTGTTGCCACTACTTATCTCTGTTGTTGTCATGCAGAGGCAGATATAGATAATATATAAACAAATGAGCATAGCTATGTTCCAGAAAAACTTTATGGACACTGAAATTTTAATCTCTCATAATTTTCATATGTCACAAAATGGTCTTCTTTTGATTTATTATGACCATTTAAAAATGTACATGTAACCATTAGCTCATGGGCTGTACAAAAATAGGTGATGGGATGAATTTGGCCAGTAGGCAGAAGTTTGCCAACCTCAATTTAGATCAATCAACCAACAAAAATATATCAGAAGGAATAAGCACCATGAAAAGTACAAATAAAAAGGAAATTGTGACTGTGAGCTGGGTGAGTGGGAGTGACTTTAAAAATGCTTGGTCAGGGATATCCTTTCCAAGGTGGCTTCACTTGGACTGAGACCTGAATGACAAGGAGGCACACAGCACATGAAACTCTAGTGATAGAAAATGCCAGGTAAAGGAATAGCATAATGCAACTGACTTGAGGAAAGTGCGAGGTTGTGCTCAAGGAATGCAAAGATGCCAGTGTAACTGCAGAGAAATGAGCTAGAGAAAGAGGAGTGAGAGCTGATGCCACAGGGAAGCAGCATTGAGGACTCTGAGGGCCACGTTGTATATTTACTGGCAACAGGAAGGTGGTAAAAGTTTTAAGGAAAGGAGCCATATAACCTGATATATATTTGAAAATTATTGTCCTAGCTCTTGCGGTGGAAAAGTAGCCTTGTAGAGGGGCAAGAACATAGCAGGACTCGTGACTGGTAAGGAGACTACTGTGTGGTGTGTGGAAGATGGCCTGGGCTCTGGGCTCAGCAGTAGAAATGGAGAGAGGTGGTGAGGTTGAGGCTATATCTGAGATGCTATATCTATACCTGATGCTATAACATGATTCAGTATGGTCAAAACTGGGTAACAAGGATTTAAAGCAAAACTTCCAAAAAGCATATGGAATGGGAAGCTATAAATTCTTTGGGACTTTAGAAGATTACTTTTGATATCAGCAGGACTTTGTGTCCCTTTAGTCTTGTTTCCTGCCCAGTCTTTTCATTCTAGTTATACACAGGGTCAGAAGTGGGGATAATAAACTTGGGGCAGGGCAGGGCCACTCAAATCAAATTGAAATGAGAAGTAGGTGCCTCCACCCAGTCTAAAAATTGCTATAGGAACAATGGTGATGGGAAAAGATGGTTAAATCAACAATACAGTTCTTCGATGAAAAATATAAGAGAATTTTCCTTAGACTTCTCCACTGGGCAGCCATTTATCAGAATTTGTGATTCTACCAGATTTTGACAAGATATTTTATTCAGATAGAGACCCTAAATCAGTACCCCATAGTGAAGTGGTATCCCTGAATGGGATTTCCTAAGGATCCCATTTTAGTAGAGCAAGTACCCATCCTGGTATCTGAAGCCCCTAAACTTTATGATGAATGGATGCTTAGAACACACACATTTCCGTGGGATGTCAAATTGTATCCAGGTACCTAGAGGGTGTATTGGCACATGGGTGAACAGGAAATAGGCCTGAAGATCAGGAGAGTTTCTCTGAGGCTCCAAATCTGGAAGAAACAGCTCCTTTTTATTATACACAATCAGGTAAGGCCATGTAATGCTCACTGAAATCAGTACAACTAGGTCACCCTTGAAACTCAGAGAAATTACTTTGTTAGGAGGCTGATTGAGTAAAAAGCCTGAAGCCACAGATGTGAAGAATTGATTTTCTTAAAGGCAGATCCCCCGTAAACAAAGGATGTTTAAGCCCACATTCTAAGAAAGGATTTGGCCGTTGAAAGGTAAGTTTAAAAACAGCCCCGGGATCTGAAAACTAAAGCACAACCATTTGCTCGTGGATTTTAAGGTACTCTGTTATTTCTCTTTGCTGATTTATCCATTCCACAGGCTTACACAGCCTGACTCCCCCAAATGCAATGCTGATATAAAATCCCTGTGGCCTATAGAAGGGAGTTTAAAAGTGCAAACAAGCAAACAAATGTGGGCTGAATGTCCACTACATGCCAGGCGCTACTTTTCTGAATCCCTTACTACAAGCAGTGGGTTAACAGGCATTGTCTTATTCAATCCTGACAGTGATCCTGGGAGGCAAACAGTATTACCACCCTTTTAGAGATGATGTAATGACTTGCAGAGAGGCTAAATAATGTGGTCAAGGTCATGTGCCTAGTAAAGACTAAAGCAGAGACTTAAAATCCTGGTCTGTCTGCCTCTAAAGCCCAAGCTCTTAGCCACCCTGTCAGTGTTTCTTTTTTTGTAAATTATATTATAAATTATATTATATTATATTATATTATTTGTATTTCTTTTACTTTCATCTTCTTTCCTTAGTAGTTGCCAGTGATTCTTATCAAACCCTTTAGTGCATCAACCAGAAAATCTGTGGGTTGGAGAGGAGGATTCAAGAAGGTGCAGATTCCTAGGCTTCATCTCTGTTCTCCAGAAACAGAGTACCCAGGGGCTGGGACCCAGGAATCTGCATTTTAAATAAGGCCTCCCAGTAATTCTTCTATTTGCTGAGGCTTGAGAACAATTAATCTTGCTACAGTGCCTCCACTTCTGAGAAGTTCTTGATGAAGAGCAAGTCTTGAAGAGATAAAAAGTCTCCCAACAGTCTCTGGGCAATAGTTAGGGTCAACTCAAAGGGCTGGGGCCTCTGGTTCTGGGAGTAACAACTGGGGAATTTCATACCAAAGGACAGTTTGTCAATTGATGAACGCCCCAGTGGAAACTCTACTTTCACAGAGGAAGCCGAAGTCCAGCCAGGAGAGGAACAATGTGAGTAGGGAGAGGATGGTAAAAATGCAGCAGATGGCACTGACATCCAAGGTGTCAGAGCTGAGAGGAATTAAGTTTTGCACAGCCCAGTGTCTCTCACTTATTTTAGAGACCCAGAAAGACTATGAGACACGCTGAAGGCCACACAGTTGGATGATGGCAGAAATGGCGTAGAAGTCTCTGGCTTCTATTCTTACTTGTTGCACCTTCAGTATATCCCCAATATATCCAGTGACCACTAATGTGTAGAAAATAATCTGCTATATTTTAAGCTTATCCACTACTCCAGAGTTGGGGAAAACAGTTCAACATCCATATTTTAATTATGGCAAACACATAACTACTCACATACAATGTAGAAATGCCAATTTGTTCTATCCAGGAAATAGCAATATTCTTTTTTCCCTGAGGGCAAAAGGCCATTCGGAGGATTCTGAGGAAAAGCCCAAGTCTGCAGTCAACAATTTTCTATGTAGGAGCAATAGGCTTGCCTGCTCTGGCCTTACACAAAAATGCTACATCTATGTTTTCATTTTCAAGGTAGCGGGTGATACCAGCAGTTCTCAGAATCTGAAAGAAAGGGGCTGGGGACAGTGGCTCATGCCTGTAATCCCAGCACTTTGGGAGGCCAAGGTGGGAGGATCACTTGAGCCCAGGAGTTTGAGGTTATAGTGAGCTATGATCGTACCACTGCACTCCAGCCTGGGCAACAGAGCGAGACCCTGCCTCAAAAAAGAAAGAAAGAAATAAAGAAAAAAAGCCTGGGGGCGGTGGCTCACACCTGTAATCCCAGCACTTTGGGAGGCCGAGGTGAATGGATCACACGGTCAGGAGTTTGAGACCAGTCTGGCCAACGTTGTGAGAAACCCCGTGTCTACCCAAAATACAAAAATTAGCCAGGTGTGGTGATGGGCACCTATAATCCCAACCACTCGGGAGGCTGAGACAGGAGAATCACCGGAATCCGGGAGGTGGAGGTTGCAGTGAGCCGAGACCATGCCATTGCACTCCAGTCTGAGCGACAGAGCAAGGCTCTGTCTCCAAAAAAAAAAAAAAGAATCTGAAAGGAAGATGGCCTTGGGGGGATGGTCACATATTTGGTGTCCCTTCCAGAGGCAGTACTCTTAACAGCAGCTGCTAAATGCTTTGAAAGAAATAAACAAGCCACCTCAATGTTTTCCAGATTTCAGCCCTGTGCTACCTCTTCAACATTTACCATAGCTATTAAAAACCACTAACAGATTGGAGGAGCCAAGATGGCCGAATAGGAACAGCTCCAGTCTACAGCTCCCAGCGTGAGCGACGCAGAAGACGGGTGCTTTCTGCATTTCCATCTGAGCTTTGAGGAGAGCAGTGGTTCTCCCAGCACGCAACTGGAGATCTGAGAACGGGCTGACTGCCTCCTCAAGTGGGTCCCTGACCCCTGACCCCCGAGCAGCCTAACTGGGAGGCACCCCCCAGCAGGGGCAGACTGACACCTCACACGGCCGGCCGGGTACTCCAACAGACCTGCAGCTGAGGGTCCTGTCTGTTAGAAGGAAAACTAACAGAAAGGACATCCACACCAAAAACCCATCTGTACATCACCATCATCAAAGACCAAAAGTAGATAAAACCACAAAGATGGGGAAAAAACAGAGCAGAAAAACTGGAAACTCTAAAAAGCAGAGTACCTCTCCTCCTCCAAAGGAACGCAGTTCCTCACAAGCAACGGAACAAAGCTGGACGGAGAATGACTTTGACGAGCTGAGAGAAGAAGGCTTCAGACGATCAAATTACTCCGAGCTACGGGAGGATATTCAAACCAAAGGCAAAGAAGTTGAAAACTTTGAAAAAAATTTAGAAGAATGTATAACTAGAATAACCAATACAGAGAAGTGCTTAAAGGAGCTGATGGAGCTGAAAACCAAGGCTCGAGAACTACGTGAAGAATGCAGAAGCCTCAGGAGCCGATGCGATCAAATGGAAGAAAGGGTATCAGCCCTGGAAGATGAAATGAATGAAATGAAGCGAGAAGGGAAGTTTAGAGAAAAAAGAATAAAAAGAAACGAGCAAAGCCTCCAAGAAATGTGGGACTATGTGAAAAGACCAAATCTACGTCTGATTGGTGTACCTGAAAGTGACGGGGAGAATGGAAACAAGTTGGAAAACACTCTGCAGGATATTATCCAGGAGAACTTCCCCAATCTAGCAAGGCAGGCCAACATTCAGATTCAGGAAATACAGAGAACGCCACAAAGATACTCCTCGAGAAGAGCAACTCCAAGACACATAATTGTCAGATTCACCAAAGTTGAAATGAAGGAAAAAATGTTAAGGGCAGCCACAGAGAAAGGTCGGGTTACCATCAAAGGGAAGCCCATCAGACTAACAGCAGATCTCTCGGCAGAAACCCTACAAGCCAGAAGAGAGTGGGGGCCAATATTCAACATTCTTAAAGAAAAGAATTTTCAACCCAGAATTTCATATCCTGCCAAACTAAGCTTCATAAGTGAAGGAGAAATAAAATACTTTACAGACAAGCAAATGCTGACAGATTTTGTCACCACCAGGCCTGCCCTAAAAGAGCTCCTGAAGGAAGCGCTAAACATGGAAAGGCACAACCAGTACCAGTCACTGCAAAATCATACCGAAATGTAAAGACCATCGAGACTAGGAAGAGACTGCATCAACTAATGAGCAAAATAACCAGCTAACATCATAATGACAGGATCACATTCACACATAACAATATTAACTTTAAATGTAAATGGACTAAATGCTCCAATTAAAAGACACAGACTGGCAAATTGGATAAAGACTCAAGACCCATCAGCGTGCTGTATTCAGGAAACCCATCTCACGTGCAGAGACACACATAGGCTCAAAATAAAAGGATGGAGGAAGATCTACCAAGCAAATGGAAAACAAAAAAAGGCAGGGGTTGCAATCCTAGTCTCTGATAAAACAGACTTTAAACCAACAAAGATCAAAAGAGACAAAGAAGGCCATTACATAATGGTAAAGGGATTAATTCAACAAGAAGAGCTAACTATCCTAAATATATATGCACCCAATACAGGAGCACCCAGATTCATAAAGCAAGTCCTGAGTGACCTACAAAGAGAGTTAGACTCCCACACATTAATAATGGGAGACTTTAACACCCCACTGTCAACATTAGACAGATCAACGAAACAGAAAATCAACAAGGATACCCAGGAATTGAACTCAGCTCTGCACCAAGCAGACCTAATAGACATCTACAGAACTCTCCACCCCAAATCAACAGAATATACATTTTTTTCAGCACCACACCACACCTATTCCAAAATTGACCATATACTTGGAAGTAAAGCTCTCCTCAATAAATGTAAAAGAACAGAAATTATAACAAACTATCTCTCAGATCACAGTGCAATCAAGCTAGAACTCAGGATTAAGAATCTCACTCAAAACCGCTCAACTATGTGGAAACTGAACAACCTGCTCCTGAATGACTACTGGGTACATAACGAAATGAAGGCAGAAATAAAGTTGTTCTTTGAAACCAACGAGAACCAAGACACAACATACCAGAATCTCTGGGATGCATTCAAAGCAGTGTGTAGAGGGAAATTTATAGCACTAAATGCCCACAAGAGAAAGCAGGAAAGATCCAAAATTGACACCCTAACATCACAATTAAAAGAACTAGAAAAGCAAGAGCAAACACATTCAAAAGCTAGCAGAAGGCAAGAAATAACTAAAATCAGAGCAGAACTGAAGGAAATAGAGACACAAAAAACCCTTCAAAAAATCAATGAATCCGGGAGCTGGTTTTTTGAAAGGATCAACAAAATTGATAGACCGCTAGCAAGATTAATACAGAAAAAAAGAGAGAAGAATCAAATAGATGCAATAAAAAATGATAAAGGGGATATCACCACCAATCCCACAGAAATACAAACTACCATCAGAGAATATTACAAACACCTCTACGCAAATAAACTAGAAAATCTAGAAGAAATGGATAAATTCCTCAACACATACACCCTCCCAAGACTAAACCAGGAAGAAGTTGAATCTCTGAATAGACCAATAACAGGAGCTGAAATTGTGGCAATAATCAATAGCTTACCAACCAAAAAAAGTCCAGGACCAGATGGGTTCACAGCCAAATTCTACCAGAGGTACAAGGAGGAGCTGGTACCATTCCTTCTGAAACTATTACAATCAATAGAAAAAGAGGGAATCCTCCCTAACTCATTTTATGAGGCCAGCATCATCCTGATACCAAAGCCTGGCAGAGACACAACAAAAAAAGAGAATTTTAGACCAATATCCTTGATGACCATTGATGCAAAAATCCTCAATAAAATACTGGCAAACAGAATCCAGCAGCACATCAAAAAGTTTATCCACCATGATCAAGTGGGCTTCATCCCTGGGATGCAAGGCTGGTTCAATATACGCAAATCAATAAAGGTAATCCAGAATATAAACAGAACCAAAGTCAAAAACCACATGATTATCTCAATAGATGCAGAAAAGGCCTTTGACAAAATTCAACAACCCTTCATGCTAAAAACTCTCAATAAATTAGGTATTGATGGGTCGTATCTCAAAATAATAAGAGCTATTTATGACAAACCCACAGCCAATATCATACTGAATGGGCAAAAACTGGAAGCATTCCCTTTGAAAACTGGCACAAGACAGGGATGCCCTCTCTCACCACTTCTATTCAACATAGTGTTGGAAGTTCTGGCCAGGGCAATTAGGCAAAAGAAGGAAATCAAGGGTATTCAATTAGGAAAAGAGGAAGTCAAATTGTCCCTGTTTGCAGATGACATGATAGTATATCTAGAAAACCCCATTGTCTCAGCCCAAAATCTCCTTAAGCTGATAAGCAACTTCAGCAAAGTCTCAGGATACAAAATCAATGTACAAAAATCACAAGCATTCTTATACATCAATAACAGACAAACAGAGAGCCAAATCATGAGTGAACTCCCATTCACAATTGCTTCAAAGAGAATAAAATACCTAGGAATCCAACTTACAAGGGATGTGAAGGACCTCTTCAAGGAGAACTACAAACCACTGCTCAAGGAAATAAAAGAGGATACAAACAAATGGAAGAACATTCCATGCTCATGGGTAGGAAGAATCAATATCATGAAAATGGCCATCCTTCCCAAGGTAATTTACAGATTCAATGCCATCCCCATCAAGTTACCAATGACTTTCTTCACAGAATTGGAAAAAACTACTTTAAAGTTCATATGGAACCAAAAAAGAGCCCACATCGCCAAGTCAATCCTAAGCCAAAAGAACAAAGCTGGCGGCATCACGCTACCTGACTTCAAACTATACTACAAGGCTGCAGTAACCAAAACAGCATGGTACTGGTACCAAAACAGAGATATAGATCAATGGAACAGAACAGAGCTGTCAGAAATAATGCCACATATCTACAACTATCTGATCTTTGACAAACCTGGCAAAAACAAGCAATGGGGAAAGGATTCCCTATTTAATAAATGGTGCTGGGAAAACTGGCTAGCCATATGGAGAAAGCTGAAACTGGATCCCTTCCTTACACCTTATACAAAAATCAATTCAAGATGGATTAAAGACTTAAATGTTAGACCTAAAACCATAAAAACCCTAGAAGAAAACCTAGGCAATACCATTCAGGACATAGGCATGGGCAAGGACTTCATGTCTAAAACACCAAAAGCAATGGCAAGAAAAGCCAAAATTGACAAATGGGATCTAATTAAACTAAAGAGCTTCTGCACAGCAAAGGAAACTACCATCAGAGTGAACAGGCAACCTACAAAATGGGAGAAAATTTTTGCAACCTACTCATCTGACAAAGGGCTAATATCCAGAATCTACAATGAACTCCAACAAATTTACAAGAAAAAAACAAACAACCCCATCAAAAAGTGGGCGAAGGACATGAACAGACACTTCTCAAAAGAAGACATTTATGCAACCAAAAAACACATGAAAAAATGCTCACCATCACTGGCCATCAGAGAAATGCAAATCAAAACCACAATGAGATACCATCTCACACCAGTTAGAATGGCAATCATTAAAAAGTCAGGAAACAACAGGTGCTGGAGAGGATGTGCAGAAATAGGAACACTTTTACACTGTTGGTGGGACTGTAAACTAGTTCAACCCTTGTGGAAGTCAGTGTGGCAATTCCTCAGGGATCTAGAACTAGAAATTCCATTTGACCCAGCCATCCCATTACTGGGTATATACCCAAAGGACTATAAATCATGCTGCTATAAAGACACATGCACACGTATGTTTATTGCGGCATTATTCACAATAGCAAAGACTTGGAACCAACCCAAATGTCCAACAATGATAGACTGGATTAAGAAAATGTGGCACATAGACACCATGGAATACTATGCAGCCATAAAAAATGATGAGTTCACGTCCTTTGTAGGGACATGGATGAAATTGGAAATCATCATTCTCAGTAAACTATCGCAAGAACAAAAAACCAAACACCGCATATTCTCACTCATAGGTGGGAATTGAACAATGAGAACACATGGACACAGGAAGGGGAACATCACACTTCGGGGACTGTTGTGGGGTGGGGGGAGCGGGGAGGGATAGCATTGGGAGATATACCTAATGCTAGATGACGAGTTGGTGGGTGCAGCGCACCAGCATGGCACATGTATACATATGTAACTTAACCTGCACGTTGCGCAGATGTACCATAGAGCCTAAAGTATAATAATAATAATAATAATAATAAAAAGAAAAAAAATTAGCAAAAAAAAAGTTAACTATAAAAAAATAAAAAAAAAATAAAAATAATCACATATTGGAAAAAAAAAAACAAAAAAAACCACTAACACAGGTAACATTCACTGAACAGTGATCAGGTGCTAATGCAGACATGATCTGTGCCCGTTTTACAGATGTGGAAATTGAAAGTTATAAGAGCTAAGTGACCTAGCAAATGTCTTCTCCAGCAGCAGAAATCAGAAGACCATGGGACAACAAAAATGAACTCAGACTTGGAATATTTCTGGATAAGTGTCATTCTCAAGGGTTTCTGAGCCCAGAAAGAGTGTCCGTGTAAAATCAACATGCCAAAAGTTTGCTGAAAAGTGGATACGTTCCCAGTGGCTACATTCATAGCCAAATAGGGTGCCCTTATTTGGTACCTGCTGTAAGTCAAGGCAGGTTACTGTAGCTGATTCCTGAAGGAGGAGATCTCCCAGTCAGAGATGGGAGATGGGCTCTGGAAGGCTGTGGTTAGCGAGAAGATGTGATGATAGAAGAAGGGTCAGAGAGAGGTAACATTGCTGGTTTTGAATATGGAGAAAGCTCGGTAACCTGGGAGCCAAGGAATATAGGTGGCCTTTAAGAAACTGGAAAAGGTAAAGAAACAAATTTAACTCTGGAGCCTCCAGGAAGAAAGATGGCCTTGCCAACACTTTGATTTTAGTCCAGTGAAACTGAAGTCAAACTTCTGACCTACAGAATTGTGAGACGATAAATCTGTGTTGTTTTAAGTCACTGTTTGTGGTAATTTGTACGGCAGCAATAGATAACTAACATAGCCTTAATGAATGAGATGAGTTAAGATTGGCTATGAGGTAGAAGATGCGGTTCTAGACACAAGAGCAGAGAAGACAGGTTTAAGGGAGGTGAGGACGGAGAGCGTACAAAGAGAACTTTAAAGTAGAACTTTCTGTAGTGATGTAAATGTTCTACATCTGTGCTGCCTGATGTGGTAGCCACTAGCCACATGTGGCTACTGAGCACTTGACATGTAGATAGTGCAACTGAAGAACTGATTTTTAAATTGTAATTTATTTAAAATTCAACCTAAATAGCCACATATGGCTAGTGACAAGGTTATCTGACAGCACAGGCATAGAGAGCATTAAGTCTGAGAGATTAAGACCCAACTTTCAATGGGCCAGGCCCAGTACTTAGAACTTCTGCACACTCTTAGATCATTTAATCCTCTCAATGACCCTTTGAGGTTGGCATGGTTAAGGTGATCCCCACTTACTAGATAAGAGAATTAAGGAACAAAAAGAGCTCAAATAAGTTATCTGGAATCCCAGACTAGTAAGTGGTGAAGCCAGGATTCAGTGTTGAGAATTCCAGAGCCAGCATTCTGATCCATGGCACCCTACCAGCTCTATGCCATGCTGTACAATGCCTCCCAGTCATTATGCCATGCCACCAAAAGGAATTAGCAATGTGATGAAGACCGTGAGCAGGGAAGTAGAGGCTTCCATGAAGCATAATAAGAAAGGCCAGAGAAGGCTTCCCTGGGGAATGACATTTTACTTTGAGGGTGGAAGGCTGAGGAGGGATTGGCAGGCAAGAGGAGGGAGATGGGTGGAGGAAGTCCCAGGCAGAGGAAACGTGTATGAACGCTCAATGATGAGAAAGAACATGGTGTATTCAGGAGGTGAAAGTCAAATAGAATGACTGGAGTGGAGAGATGAAGGAAGTATCAAGGGTTAAGGCTGAAGAAATTGGCAGAGGCCCGGGCACATAGGTTCTGGTAGAATTAGAAATGTTATTCCAAGGATTTGAATGCTATTCTAAGAATTTTCATATGCAAACATATTATACATTATACATATATGTAAACATATATATTTTCACCCTTACTTTTGTATAAATAATAGAGTGGATATGGCCAAGTATCGATTAGGAAAAGATAGTTAACCTCATCAATAATCATCATTCTCAAGTTCTTAGTTTAGAATCCCTCAGGAATAGCAGTGGCATTTTATACACATCAATTACTTTATGTTTTAGAAGTGCTTTCCTCTACCTTGGATTTTCACAAGCATCCTGGGACAAATGTAGAGATTTTTTTAATCTCAATTTTGCAGATGAGTGAATGGATTCTCAGAGGAAGAACGAGACTTGCCCAACGTCCCAGCTGGTTAGTGGCAGAGCCAAGTTTAGAGTCTGTGTTGTCTGAGTTTCTTCAAAGATCCAGTCCAGAAAAGGTAGACTCACAGGCCCTCAGCTCTGGCCAGAGTCCCTGCTCAGCCTCTCCTCTCTGCAGAATGGAAGTAAAGGGGGACCTTACCTTTCGGATGCCGTCATGTTTCATTTCAATCACGTGGAGCGTGTAGTTGGTCCGGCGTCCTTTCTCATTAAACTGCACGTTTCCTGTCAAACCTTCAAATCGCACCTGGAAAACAAAACCAAATGGTGGGCAGTGAACTCAGATGTACTTTATGTGTGTTTGCTTTTTCCACTGAAGTAGAAATTCAGAACCCAAGAATGTTCCATGGAACGACGTCTCAGAGTATCCTGAATGCTAAAACTCTTCACTCCCTTGCCACAGGCAAGGGATGCATTAGAGATCTCTTTTCCCTAAATTGGGATTCATCCTGACAATTGTTTTTACCTATTTCTTTAGGCAAATACTAACAATGGGTCAGAGTGCATACTAATGTGAAATGTCTGCACCATCCCTAACCAAACACCTCCCATCACACAACCACTATGACCACTGCCCTTCTCAGATACACATCTGAAGATGAAGAAAGTATGGGGGGCCTGCAAAGGAAAGAAAATGGTGCATCATCACCAATGAGTCAGAAGACCCAGGACAAGAAGCCAGCTTTATGAATGAAGCCTTAAGCTATGCTTGGGGATGGCTTCTTAATTCCTTTAAGAATTTCTTCTTTATTCCTGAGTCCAGGGAATAAAATACTTGGCAATTGAAAGACTTGGATTTAACCCCAGCTTACTCCTTAATAGCCAAGTTCCCTCAGGCAATTTAGCTCTCTAAGCCTTCAGTTTCCAAAAATCTCTGCCTTTTTTTTTTTTTTTTAAATCTTAAATGATAACTGCTAATGTGAAAGTGGTGTGAAAACTTCAAAGCACCTAGGGAGAACCCATTGTGTTCAGACAAGAGAATGCAAGGTGTTAATGAAATCTCAGTTGGCTAAAATAAAATTGTATTGGAACCCTCAAATATGCCGCATGAGACTTCTCCACAAATGGGCCAAATCAAACTTTCATGGCCTTCTATCTTCAAATTCATATCAAAAGTCAAATGGTCACTATGGAGATCCAAGATATTTAAGGTTGAGCTTGCTGCTCTGTAGGTGACCGATAAATGTCATCCAAGACCACTCTCAATCTGAGGCTGAGTCTAGCTGTGTATCATCAGCTCAGGTACAAGCAACCACATTCCCTAACAGTGATCCACCATGTGTCCTCAGATCCCTCTTGCCTAAGGCCAGTGAGGTGAGGTGTCTACCTGTTACAAATACAAATCCAACCCTGTGACCCAGCACTGTTTATTTCCCCCCTTCAAATGGCTTAAAAGGAAGCTTTGCAGAGTTTTATATTTTTTTCTGACAGTGGCTAGCTCCTCTGTTGTTAGACGGTATAAGAAGAGCTTGGGGTTGTGTGTGTTTGAGAGTGAGAGAGAGAATGCGTGTGTGTGTGCATGTGTGTGTGTTTCTGTTTCGAGATTGACCCTCTTGTCATCTTCTGGTTTGAAGTCTCAGTGAGGAGGTCACAACAGGCCCAGAGCACTGAGCAAATTTTACAACACGCTCTTTATTTTCTTAGATGAAATCTGGAGAAATCCCCAGCTCCATAAATGTCTGGGCTATCTTTGCTTTTCAGAGAGAAAACAAAGTACAGATTCTACTACAAAGAGTAAAAGAAAGGAGCAATTCCAGTCCATCAGCAACTTCACCTTCTTATCACCTCAGTAATCTCTTGCCAATCTTTAGTGTTCCCTTATTTCCAGTTCAAGATAGTGTTAGTTTGGTGGGTACCATGTAAGTGACTCATTCCAAAAAAACAGACTTGGATAGATGTGCAGATGGTAGACTGGTAGACTGATTTGCCCAAACTGAAAGTGTCATTAATAATCCAAATAGGCATCTACTTTTCAGCCTCAGTCTCAATTTTCATACTAATAATCAGCGTGGCATATTAGTATGGCAGAGCACATAATCTCTCTATGACTAAGTTTCTTATTTGTTTAATGGAACCAATTAGAGTTAATTATGTCTTAAGGTTGTTCTAAGGATTAAATGAGATTTTTTTGATCAATGCTTGGTGCACGGTGAGTATTCAAAAAATGCCAGCTGTTATTATTATTGTTGCTAATGGTGATACTTAATATTAACATTACTTTCTAAAAACTTCATGTTTATGACACACTTGCACACATATTATTTCATCTCTAGTCACGGGAACCCCCTGAAGTATGCCATTTAGAGATTATGATCTTTATTTACTTGGGAGATGCCAAACTCTGGGAAGTAAAGTGATCTGCTCAAGTCTTGTGACTAACCAGTGGCAGAGGCAGGTCTAAAATCTGGAGCTTCTGGTAACTTCTGGTATCTTCACTTAAGGTACCAAGTGTTCACCGAAACACAGGCCAGTGCTATTGTGCTAGGCTTCAGGAGGACAACGCAAAAATGTGCAATGTAGTGTTTTCTACCTGCTTTCTGCTATTGCTGCTGGGCATTTCCCAGGTCGTGCTCTGCTCATTTTAACTGTATGACCATAGGTTCCTTGCTCAAACTATCTGCTTCTTGGTTTCCTCCTCCAAGAAGTACTTAGCACATTGTCTGGGACATAAGTTTTCAATGCATAGTTTATATTATTTAGATGATAATAATGATGATAATGATGACTACTACTACTGTGCTGTGTAGAGTGGGTAAAAGTTATGAAAAACAAAATCTAAAATTGAGGCCTTGGAGCTGGTAGGTGGTCTAAGACAAGGGGACTCTTTCAGAAGAAAGAAGGATCATGTCACTGACAATTTTACTGCCTTCCTCAGTTTCCAATAAGGTCAAGGGTCCTACCTGCACAGTTCTAGTGACCCAAGGACCCCTTGCACTATCACGGTGATCTCACAAGAAGCTGCTTATTTCATGTTCACAGAAACCCAGTGAGTAGCCAGAGCAGAGGTTATTTTGCCTGTTACACAGACGAGATTGTTGAGACTTAGAGCTGATGGCGCTTGACTCCAGGATTCACAGTAAGTCATTGAGAGGTCAAGGGTAACTGAAGGCTCTTAGTATCTAGTTGGGGAAGCCAAGTCTTACATGCACTGAGATAAAACAAAGTAACAGAGAATGGGAAAGAGACATCCCAGAAACATCATTCCATGATGGCAGAGCAAGGAGAGTTCAAGAGGATGGCTCAGCCCCAAACCATTTATCAAGGAGAGTCAGGACTCAGAGTCAGAGGAAGAAGCTTCTCAGAAATGTGTATCTTGAAACCACTGTCCCCATCCATCAGGTTTGAGCTCTGGGATCTGGGCACTTATCCCTCTCTCCCCCCCATCCCAGGGTGACTGAGGTCAGATTGATGGAGCCCAGGCACTTCTTCTTGGTTCCTGCTCCCGGAACTCCTGTCGCCATCCTGGTGCCCTCAACTCCCTCCATGAAAGATGGATAATTAACCTTGGGCTTCCTGTAAAGGGTACTGGGTGCCAGCTCAGAGTCTGCTGCTGGTGGGAGGCTGAAGCATATATTTCCTTTCCTGCTTGGTGCTGAGAATGAGGGTTAATGTCTCTATTACTTCAGCTGTGTTAAAGAAAAAATTAATCAGCACACTTGTTAAAGCACAGTGAAGAAGATTTCATTCAGAATCATAGCAATAGATATAGAGACCCCTGCAACGGGTCTTGCAGAGGTGGAGAGAGATTGCGCTCAACTCCGAATAGAGCATGGGCCAGTGGGAATATATAGCCAAGGAGCAGGGTGGGGGTCAGTGGATAGGAAATTACTAACAGCAAGCATCGGGGTTAAGAGGAATTCTGGCTAAAATGGCCTAAGAGGATTCTTGCTGAAGATGGACCAGGATGATCCGACATAATCTGGCGGATGGTGGGGGCTGAAGAAGATGATCATGGCAAAGGGGGTGGACGTGGTGGACAGGGTTCTTGCTAAATCGACTTAGCAAGTTTTTTGCCAAAACTAGATTTTACAAGAATTGCACAGATGGGCCTAGGAGAAGGTTCAGAAGCCTGACTAAATTCACTCAAGCAAAGAATCTTTGTCAGATGTCAACAGTGACTCCTCTCCCCTGCCCTCATTGGATCCTGAAAGGTGGTCCTGAAGAAGACAGCTGAGCAGTCAAACTGGACGCAGGGCTCCTGTATCCCTTTGCAGTTGCCCTCAGGTGGATCCTTCCTTCTGGATGCTCACTGGTTGTGAGGCCTCTAAGCTAGGTCCTTGCTGGGTCACATCCTAGGTACTCTGGCCAGAGCAAATCTCAGGACCCTTCTAAGCTTCACTTTCCTACCTGAGTCATGGGAAGAATAATCTTGGTTCTGACTGTCTCATGCAGCCTCCCTGAAGTTCAAAGAAACATATGCATGATGCTTTTTTTTTTTTACGTAGTCTCACACTGTTGCCCAGGCTGGTGTGGTATGCAGTGGCACAACCTCGGCTCACTGCAACCTCCGCCTCCTGGGTTCAAGTGATTCTCCTGTCTCAGCCTCCCAGGTAGCTGGAATTACAGGTGCCTGCTACCACACCCCGCTAATTTTTTGTATTTTTAGTAGAGACAGGGTTTCACTATGTTGGCCAGGCTGGTCTCGAACTCCTGACCTCGTGATCTGCCCGCCTCAGCCTCCCAAAGTGCTGGGATTACAGGCGTGAGCCACGATGCCCGGCCCACAAGCACAATGCTTTCTTAAAATTCTGAGCCCTGTGACAAGCCAGTCGGGGAGGCAGCACTAGGAGGATTATGTCTGTTTAGCAGACAGGAAAAATCCAGATCTGGAAAAGGCAAGCAATTAGTCCAAGATCCCCCACATAGTGCTGCGTGGAGCCACGGTTGGAACCCAGCTCTTCTATTCCTAATTCCCTAACAGGCCAATGTGACACGTACAAGTCCTTGCTTGTACCCTCACCCTACCTCGTCTCTTGCTGGGTATCATTGACATCCCCATCCAGAACCTCCAAAACCCAATTTACTCCATGTTCAAATTTACCATACATTTAAGGGTTCCATTACCACCCATCTCAGTTTGCCTGGGACGTGATATAGTTTGGATATTTGTCCCCTCCAAGTCTCATGTTAAAATATGACCCTGGACGTTGGAGGTGGTGCCTGGTGGGAGGTGTTTGCATCATGGGGGTGGAACTTTCCTGAATGGCTTGGTGCCCTCCCCATGGTAATGAATAAGTTCTTACTCAGTTCTCATGAGAGCTGGTTGTGTAAAAGAGCCTGGCACCTCCTCCCTTATCTATTGTGCTCCTTCTCTTACCACGTGACATACTGTCTCTTCCTTTACACTCTGCCATGATTGGAAGCTTCCTGAGGTCTTCACCAAAATAGATGCCGGCAGTATATTTTGTGTGCAGCCTACAAAACTATTAGCTAAAACAAAACCTTTTTCTTTATACATTATCCAGTTTCAGGTATTTCTTTATAACAATGCACATAGACTAACGCAGGACAGTTCTGGTCCTCTTGTTCTGGAATAATTGATAGTAGTTTTTCCTTTCACTTCTAAGTGTTCCCGTTTGGATGATAGATTTTGGATAATAAAGTGGTCAGCCTATTGAAAGGCCAGTCACATTCCTACAGAAAGGCTTGCTGATGTCTGCATTCCTCAGTGATGGCATTCTGCTCTGACCATCCGCAGCACCATAAGCCCACCTGTGTTAGCCCTTAAAGGCAGGACTGCGTCTTAAACTCCATTGCCCACCCAACCCCAGACCCCATCTAGCAAAGTTCTGAGCATACCTTCACTTCCATGTGCTTGATTGTTGACTGGCAGGTTGCAAAAACAAAGACTAAGAGAGATGATTACTATTTAGGGGAGGTATTCTAAATTTGAAGCCCTGGGATGGATTCTAGGAGTATCTATGTTCTCTCTACTCCTGGTCATGCAGAAATTATGTATGTACATATATGCATTTTTCTAAGAAAAATAATCTACAGATTTCTTTTAAAAAATCATATTCTCAAATGCCTATTACCTCCCCTATGTTAAGAACCCGACTTGGGGAGTTGAGTCTGCTCCGCCATCCAGAAGGCAACATATGAGCATCCTTCCTGGAGCGCTGAGGGCCTCCAAGATGTGGGTTCATTAATATTCTGAATGACTCCTTAGATGGCAGGCAGGGGGCAGGCAGGCAGCTGATTATCTTCATTCTGCTGCTAGGGAAATTACAGCGGAGTGAAGGGGGAGGGGGTGCACAGATATTACCCAAGGCCATGTGCTGCTGGGGGCTGGGCCATAGCTCTTGTGTCTTCCCTGTTTGGCCGTGCCCTTGAGGTTTCAGAGCAGTGAAGCATACAGAAGGAGGCATCATCTAAATGTGGGTTGGAGTCCCAACTTTACCACTAGCTAGCTGTATAACTTTGGGAATTTTTATAACCTGTCTGAAGCTCGGCTTCTCCATTTACAAAGCACAGTTAATAAAACTACCTACCTCAGGGTGTTATATCAAAGATCCAATGATATAATATGTGTAAATGTTTAGAGCTTTGTGTATACTAAGCCTTTAACACACTATACATATTATTACCATTATTTTCAGAATTTAACTCCCTAGCATGCTTGCCCTCCAGTTAGGCTGTGCTGGACCTCTTGTCCTAACTTATGGACAACCCAGGTCTAACACAAGCTAAACCACAGGTTCTCTCCCACTATGTGACCTGAAGTCCAGAGGTGAAGGCAGTAGAGACCTGAGCCTCCAAGCGTCAGGTTTCAAAGACTGGATGCCATCAGGATTTACCCAGCACCCTGGTGGCATGGCTATTTCAAGAGATGGGTCTAGAAAAAGCCATTGCTGAACAGTAGTCATGACTACGTATGGAAGGCTCCAGAGGTCAATGCTCATAAGCAAGGGCCCCTGGGCCCATAGCACAGACCTAACCCGGGGAAGAGGAGCCCTGGACTGGGATCTGGTCCAGCCTCTGCCACTAAGCTGCTGTGTGATCCTGGGTGAGTCACTGCCCACTCTGGATTTGCTGTTTCATTATAAAGTGAGGGAAAAGAAGAGTCAGTAATCTCTAAGGTGTCTTTCAACAAAACCTTTTTTAATTTAGGTGCTTAACAAAGATTGGAAAAGGAATCGATTTGGACCTCTGATCTTAGGGTCAGAATGTTCTGGTTTGTTTGTTTGTTTATTTATTTATTTATTTGGGATAGTTGTTCCTCTCTTTTTCTCCATAGACACTGCCAGGAGTTTCTTGAGGGCAGGCCTTACTTTCTTTTATTGTCCTCAGTGCTTGGCTCCAAGCCAGGGCATACCACAGATCCTCAAAGAACAGCTGATGAAGGGCAGGCACACACATATCTTGGCTCCAGGACAAAATAAAAGAGGTCATTATTCTTTTGACTATGGCAACTGCTTCCTTTCAAACCCTACTGACGGCAGAAGCAGAGTGCTAAGTATACACTACAACCAGAAGGACATGGGTTAGACCATAAGAAAAAAAATTAGACTGTTTGAATTTTCAGAGCCAGTTGAGACTTGAGGTCCTCTCTCCACTCCCTTCATTTTCATGGGGAAGGAAAGGGAAGGCAGCAGAGCTACGTGAATGTTTCAAGGTCATCCAGATAGCCAGGGGCCCAGCCGGATGTGGAGTCCAGCTCTCCTGCCTCCCATTTCAGAGCCCTTCCTGCCACCCTGAATTGCCTCCCAGGCTTCATCACTGTCATGGTGGCGTCAGACTATCCTTTCAGGACGTCATTAAGATGGGAGAGTCAAGGGAGTTGGAAGGGTTGTGAAGCTGAGGGCAAATCTCTGGGACCTTTTGAAACCAGCCTCACACTGCAAACAGAATCTGTCTCGACTGTGGAGTCTGGAAGAGCATTTTAAATAAGCTGGGGTGGGGGTGGAAAGGGAGGTGCAGGCACTGTCCATTTGGCAATTTTCCCCTGAAAGCTGCCTGGTGTCTGTTGTTGCTGCCTAGTGACTTGGGAGCCACCCTGCACAGGGACCAGGGGAGGGCAGAAATGGCAGCTGGAGGTCCTCCTTAGCATGTTCCTCATGTAGCTAGTAGAAATCCTGCTTAGCTTCATTTCAAAGGACAGACCTACATATTCTTCTCTACAGAAAGGCACTCATTAGGGCTGAGGAACAGCTGGTGAGGTTCCTTCAGCGTCTCTTTCTCCCGGTTGTGAAAGTTGCTAGAGCTGTGCACGTGTGGTTGGCAAACAAGTGGGAATAGTTGTACATTTTGCTCTACATTTCTCTCTCATTCAGAAATGCTCCTCTTCTCCCCAAGGAGCCCAAATTCATCTTCTGCTGAATGTCATCTTAAAAGTAAAGCTGGTCTTAGGCAGGCAACTCCATTTGTTGGGGAGGGTGGGTCCTGAGGGACATTTGTGCCAAATAATCTTGCTGTGCTGGCTTGTCATTGTGGCCAATGCTTTGTTATTCCTTTGCAGCAAGCACAGCCATCCTCTCCCTGTCCCTTCGGAAATACAGCTTCTCTATCAGGAGGCATCAGAACAAAAATATAGTGCTATTCCTTGGCAGTTTGAGGATCGTAGCCTGGGCTTGAGGTGCTTTAGAGATCTACAGGAGCCCCAAGAGCAATAAAGCTGAGGGCAAGTCCTCAAAGTCTTCTAAACCAGTCATGTTAAATATACACCCACGTGTACCACTGTCTCATCCTGCTTCCACAGCAGACATATCACTAATTGAATATTTATGCTTCTCTCTGTTGTATCTGGATTCAGCCTCAGAAGCTTTTGCATAGCCAATTGATTGGAGTTGGCATGGCCATTTTCTATCCCTGCCCTTTAACTATTCTTAAGTGCAAACATAATTGATGAATGAAATGCTGAGAAGCAAGAAGGTAGTATCAGAAGTACTGAGAAACATTTTTAGGGTCCACATACACCAGGCTCTCATAAAATGTGTGCAGAGAGCAAAGGAAGAAATCCAGAAAATCAGGGCAAGAGGGGAGTGTTTCCAGGAGACTATTAACATGGTTCAGTTTCATCCTTGTTTATTTCAAATCCCTTTCCCATACACAGAAAATCACCAGCTCTCCTTTTTCAGCAAAATTGCTAAGGAGAAAATACAGCTTTTACACTACAAGAAATAACTGTTCCATATCACTATTGTTTTTTTTTATATGAGCTTCAATGTATGCTAAGAACCACCAACACCAACAATGCAGTGGTTGTTCTGAACTTCAGGCATTTTCTTCCTTTTCTTTAGAATACCTGTGTTTTATTGGAATTTGACGCTGAAATCCCCCAGTAGGCTCCCATGAGATGGGGCAAACATTGGTGGTCTTACCTGCTGCAGAGCTCTCTGGATGTCGATCCCTTGGCCCCAGGGAACAGCTGGGTTAGCCAGACAATCCCCAGCATTTCCCCGGCGAGATATATCAATTCTCTGCCTCCGCAGGCTCTGGAAAGCCTCAGCCATCACCTTCACTCCATCGTAGGTGAGCGCCGAGGTGTACTAGTGGGAGGAGTGGAAACAATTAGGTATCAAAGAGAGCTGACAGGAAGGCAGGTTTGGGTGCTGTATTTAGGAATGTGTTTTCTGGTGATGAGAAGGGTGTGCAGTGTGCCAGGTGCATGGTATACGTGGGGAGACAGTGGTGAATCAGGGATGGTGTCCCTGAGAAGCATAAATATTCAATCAGATGGGTGCTGCTGCTCGACCATGCTAGTCAATGCTGACCTCCTGAACTGTGAGTTCAGTACTGCCAGTTATAATTTTTGATGAGAAGCCAGGATTCTAGGTTTCTGTGTGCAATCTTGCAATTTTTAAAATGTTGGTTCAGTTGGGAAAAAATGCATTGATTACGTATAACACATCTGCAGGCTGGATACAGTTCACGAAAAATCAGCTGGTTTATCCTGGCATTACAGTCATCAGCTGGAAACCAAGAGGAACGATTAACTCTTTCATCTCTTGTAAAAGTAAAAGCAAAAAGAAAATGAAAGAAGGGTGAGCTCTTAATTTTTTCCACATATGGCTTACCTAAGTGGTAAGTTTATATCCTGTAAACTTTCCCCTCATTCTTACTCACAACAACTATCAATTATACCCTCTCCTGACAAAAAGGGGACTAGGATGTGGATGAAACAAAATCAGGAGAGCAGTCCAGGAAAATATATCCTGGCTTTGGAAGCTAAGTCTGTTTTCTTCACTAATTTGTTCCTAATACTTATTATGTTGCCTAGCACACTCCAAGTTCACAATAGAGAATTGAAGAACGAATGAATGGGTATTTTTCTAATTTTTTAAATTTAATTCTCTCACTTCTTTTTAAAAAAATTAAATTACATGCCGGGCGCGGTGGCTCACGCCTGTAATCTGAGCACTTTGGGAGGCCAAGGTGGGAGGATCACAAGGTCAGGAGATCAAGACCATCCTGGCTAACACGGTGAAACCCCGTCTCTACTAAAAAATACAAAAAACTAGCCAGGCATGGTGGTGGGCACCTGTAGTCCCAGCTACTTGGGAGGCTGAGGCAGGAGAATGGTGTGAACTCGGGAGGCGGAGCTTGCAGTGAGCCGAGATCCTGCCACTGCACTCCAGCCTGGGCGACTGAGCCAGACTCCATCTCAAAAAAAAAAAAAAAAAAAAATTAAATTACATTTGGTTATTTTTGTCATCTGCTCAGTCTTTTGGAAATTGGAGTGCAATCATTACACATTACTTAATTAACTTCTATGTAGTTTTCTCATTGCTTTAAAGCATATTTGCGATTTTGTTTGCTTAAGCTCATATTGAAGTAAGTCTTCATTATTGAAGAGTTAAATCAGTTTGAACAATAGTGAGATAAGAAGTGTCTCCGTTATGTGGTTTGCCATTTATAAAAAGAAATGGATTGACTGGCAAGAGAAAGTCTGTCAAAGATTCACTGTTTGTCCAGATAAACAAACTTGGCCTTAGTATCCTTCTCAACACAGGGTTCCCATATGGCCACTGTCAAGCTATCTGGTTTGACTTCGGAAAAAGAATTATTTGCTATCCTTATTCCCAAGCATTCTCAAATAAACAAAATAGATTTTGGTGGCAGTATTTAGAGCTGTGTTGCTGGGAAGTGAGAAGCAGAGAGTCTGCATGATTACTGAGAGTGAACTCTCCCAGGTACAGCAGGAGATCTGCTGGATATTCCTTAGTTAGGTTGCCCTGATTTTTAGCTGGGCACACGGCTGAGCAGAATAAGGGCCACCTCACTACACAAAGAAGCTCCATCTACAAAGAAATGAGCATCCTCCTGAGCTGGGCAACATGGTGGCTCTGCCCAGAATAGAACCACCATTTTCCAGCTTCCCTTGCAGCCAACTGGGGGGTAGTTTTCCAAGATACGATCAATAGCATATGAGTGGAAGATCTGCGTGTGACTTCTGAAAACAGTTCTTCATGAAGAAGTTGTGCATTGCATGTTTTTTTTTTCTTCCTACTGGGTAGAATGCTGAGGCAATGGCTGTAGTTTAAGCAGCCCTCTTGTACTATTAGGCAGCAGCCGTATGTGGAGGACAGCAGAGCAAGAAGGTAAAAGAAGCCTGGATATTTAATGACTGTGGAGCCATTTTACAAGTCTGGGACTGCTGACTCCTAAATTTTGTTCACAGGAGAGATAAATAAAATGTCTCCCTCATTAAAACCATGTCATTTTGGGTTGTCTGACCCCTGCACCTTGTACCTAATAATCTTTACAAATATATTTCCCTGAATTTGTTCCCTTTAGAAAACTGATTCCTTTCTGAAGACTAATGCAGCTCAGAAATCTGGGGCAGGCAAAGGGACCAGGCTGGCCCTTTGCTGCTGGCCGCCCATCCACTCACCTTGGGTCTCTTCCAGTCCACCCGTGTGTGGTCTCGAGCATCACTATTCTTCCACTGCTGCATGATCTTGGCTGGAATAGTGTCTGTGTAGTTCACCAGCTGGAAACCTGTCACATTGGCGCCACTCTCCTTGAATTTGTTTAAGTCAATGTCCATGAAACCCTGTGAGAGGGGGAGGAGGGAGAAGTCAGAACATGCTGCCTGGATAAATCAACTTAACCTGTTCCAAAACCACAGGATTTTCCATTCAGTTCCACCAGATGAAACCTACTCAATGGAGAGACAGTTAGGCCTCCTTTCCTTTGAACTTGGTTATTACTTAGTTTGTGCACAAAATTAGCACAGCTCAGGAGCCAGTATGCATAGTTTGGAGTGCTGGCACTGCTATGCATAAGCCAGTAGTTATACCACTATTAACTAAGTTACTTGACAGTTTTCTTGTCTGAATAATGGAGGTCCGATTGTTGGGGTAAACATACAATGCAATGACACATGTCAAGTGCATGGTGCAGACCAAGTGATCAATAAATAGTGGCTGTGATTATTATGATGATACAGATATATAGTACAAGGTAGAAACCTCTAAGGAGGGAATAATCTCGTCTACCATCCCAATACCCAGCCATTTTGAGAGAAGAGAAATCTGAATTTCACTGGGCAAGCTCCTATGAGTTACCCAAGGACACCAGCAAGTCTGTGGAAGAGGCCGAGTTCTGATCCCAGTCTCCATCCTCACCCTGTGCTCTTTTCCATACAACAGAGTAAATTTTCACCACTCCATGAGGCCTGATCAATTCCAGCAACCGTGAAGGATTGTTTATTATAATGACACTTTCCACTCCATTTGGTGAAGTTTACTCAAACTCAAGAAGGCTTCGACCATAAAAGGAAATTTTACATTTGTATAATATATTCAATAATGTGCAGTACTTTCATATCTATGGCCTCATTTCAGTTTATCCTTTTTTAACGTAAACATTATATGTCTATTTGCCAGATAAAGAAACTGAGGCAGAGTGGAAGAATCAACTTGCAGAGTCATTTAGGGAGTTAGTAACAGAGAGAGCACCAGAACTAAGGGCCTCTGCTAGGCATTGGTACACTCAATCACTCACTCACTTATTCACTGATTAATAATTTCAACAAACATTTTTGAAAAGTCATAGTGCACTGTTCTAATAGTGAATAAAGCAAGTTTCTTCCCTTATGGAGCTTATATTCTAGTGGGGAAGATAGACAATAAATGAACAAGTAAATATGCAGCATAGTATAGTATAATCTGGAATAGTATACTCTGTGGTAGCAATGAGCCCCATGAAGGATGAAGTGAGGTAAGAGAATGGGGAGGGGCAGTGTCATGCTTTGGAAGGAATGATGAGGATGAGCCTCCCCGAGGAGGTGGTCTTGGCTTAGGGACCTGAGTGAAGTGATGCCTGTGTCTGAGCTATGGGGATATTTGGAGAAGAGCCTTCTGAGCAAAGGCCCAGAGGTGAGAGGATGATTGGCATATTCAAGAAACAATAAGGAGGCTGGTGTGACTGTGGCACAGTGAGTTTGAAGAGAAAGGGTGGGAAAGGAGGTCAAATTGGCAGCCCAAAGCCGGTCACATAGAGCCTTAATGTTAATTTGGGTTTCTTTTAGGTATAATTGGGGGCCTGCCCAGCAGGAAGAAAAAAATGGAATGCACAACTTCTTCATGAAGAACTTTTTTCAGAAGTCATGTGCAGATCTTCCACTCATATGCCATTGATCATATCTTGGAAAACTGCCCAAGGAATTTGAGTGGGATCATACAGGCAATTCCCTTTCAGCTCCATGGCTTGGGGAAAACCACCAAATTCCAATGAGAGAAATGGGAAAATGAGCAGGGGATCCATGGTCGATGGAGAAGTTCTGAACTGGGAGCCAAGGAATTAGAGCAGCGGTCCCAGCTCCCTCTTGGGATCCTAGGACACCGTCCATGTTTCTGAATTTCTCATTGGCCTTCTCTAATTTTTCTATCTAAAAGAATAGAATTCATGATTCAAAAACAACCCTCCCCCACCCCATGCCTCTAAAGTTCTGCGATTTTTTATTGTTTCTATTTTTGTAAACAAAGCAAGCTTAGTCACACTGAGAGCCTTTGTCCTTGCTATTCTCTCTGCCTGGAAATGTGATTTCCCTGTCTGGCTCCTTTCCATTTTTTGGATCTCAGCTAGACTGCCGTCTCTCAGAGAGGTGTTTCCCGACTTCTTATCTAAAGAACCAGTTCTTGCCCTGTTGTAGACAATGTCAGCATCCTGTTCACTTCCACTCCCCTTTCTACATGGGTATTCTACTTTACATACTAACTGCAAACACCTGGCTACTCCGCCTACCTGCAGGCTAACTTAGACATGTTGAGGAGTTAAGATGCCCAGAAGCAGCTTTCAATCAATGACAGATGAAGAGTCAGTAGATAAGTGCCCCAGAATCCTCTCCCCTGCATGGCATGACCCTGAGGTGGGTTCTACACTGACATGTCGGGATCCCCTCAGGGACTGTGCTCCTTCAGTAGCTGCAGCGTAGGCATCTTGTTTATGAACCTTTGTAGGCAGGCTTCCCTTCTCTACCTCCCTTCCCTGGTTTTTTAAGGATTGGCACCCAAGACGCTCCTTGTACTTGAATCCTTGTTTCAGGAAACTGCTTCCGGAAGAACATAGTAGAGTTACCCCCAGCACCCTATCCAGTCTGCTCTATCTCAGTGCCCTGTTAGAGCTTCTCCAGAGTTTTTATCACCATTTAAGATTATCTTGTTCACTCATGTGTTCCCATATCCTCTTTCCTCCTATTGAAATGTCAGTTTCATAAGAGCAGGAACCTTTATTTGTCTTGGTCACTGATGTGTCCTAGAACCTGCTCCTAGAACAATGCTTGGCAGAGAGTAGGTGCACAGTATATATTTGTTGAGTGAATAAATGAAAGCCAGAGTCTTTCCTCAAGAAAGAAAGACAATTATCCAGGGGAAATATGACCAGCAGGCAGCAAACACCAGTGGGTGATTGTAATTGGTTGAAAAGAGAAATTCAGGTTGAAAATACCTTTTGAGTTTAACGTGTTCCACAGCCACAGTTTACAGAGTTTCACAGATATAGCTGATTTGCACAATGGTTCTAGCAAGCTGTTAGTAAAGGTGAAATCAGAACTAGGTTCCTGTACCCAATATGCATTCCAAGACGTTATACCATCTAAGAGAGCACTTATCCCAGCACTGGTTAAAAGCTAGAGCACAGTTGAGAGATTTCTTGTAGTTCTTAGAGACTTTAAAAAGAACATGTTCATAAAGTAACTACTGAGAGATTGAAATGGAAAATATCTCCTGCAGTCAAATTCTGTCTCTGGAAAATTTGTAACAAGGTCCTGGGCATTTCATACTGACTGCTTCCATCTCAGACATAATGGAGGCCAAAAGAAATGGCTGAGTTTCCTCAACTGCTCAACATAAATGCCACTCAATCTTGTCACCAGAATGTCTGACAACAAGGTTAGTGCAGCCAAAACTTAGTTACTTATGATCAAACTAGTAAGACTCCCCAACTGAACCCCCATCCTCTCCTAAGAAAAAATGGACAGAGAATGATAAAACAAGCTCATAGCTATGATGTTAAGTAAAAGAAACAAAATTACGAAATAACTTGGGGTCATGAACTATATTCTCATCTAATAGCTGACATCTTCCCTCCCATTTAAGATTTCATGCTGGGAATAATAATCTTGCATCTCTACAATGTTTTTAATCACTAAGAAATGACTCTATTATAGTTACTAGACTAAATTTCTCCATAATTCAAGAAAATGAACCTGTACAAATGTGTTCTTGACTAAGAAGGGGGAAATAAAGGTGTTAACTCTTTGCACACTGGTTTATGGGAACATTCAATTCACTCATTCTGTTCCCCTGGGAACTCTCATTAAATAAGGTTTAATTAAATAATTTTCTAATTTTCTTTGCCATTTTATTAAAAAAAACCTTAGAGGGTAATATTTGGTAATTAGAACATTTTTCTTTATCTGCTTTATTTGTGCTATTAATTATATAGTATTATATAAAAATACTACATTGCTAATTATATTCTATTAAAAATTTTAACTACGAAGTTTGATTACTACTTTCTTTGAGCCATTTTGCCTATTTTACAACATGTTCCCAAATGCTGGGACCGTTGCTCTATATACTGTTACTATTGACAAAAAAAATGAAATTAATCTACAGGGTACTTGTTTTTCAGGTTAGTCAGTGTTTTTCCAGCTATTCAGCACAAGAATGCAGGTCTACACCCACTCTCCTTCCACTGACCTCCCAGCAGTGGTACCAGATGCTTCTCTTTGAGTGACTGTTTCTCACCTAAAGTGAAGCTTGGTGATGAGTGAGTTCCTAGGGCTATTAGGTCACTGTGTTCTTGTCTGCTTCTTCTGCACCTATGTAGCATTTCGCACTGCCCCATGTGTGACTAATAAATCGGTGAGAAAGAATGCTGTGTCTACTGTCATTATTAAATGCAAATAAATTGACCAATAAACTGTAAGCTCTCAGAAAGTGGTTCTGAGGGACGTATCAGAATACCTTGAGGCACTTTTGCCAAATAACCATCCCCAAGGATTATCATTCAGTAGCCCTAAAGAGGAAACTGGATATCTGTATTTTGACAAAGCTCTAATGCTGGTGAATCAAAAATCAAGGTTCACTATATTAAAAATATAAGGTAATCATCAGAATAATTCCAAATAATAGCATAACTAACAAACATTGAGAAGGGGATGTTGGGGGTGTAATATGAGCTGATTTGTCATCTTTCTAATGGGAAGTCAGATATGGAGTTGAAGTTGATAAAGCAAGAGAAAGAAACATAAATACATTATGTAGAAGTGTAAAGTAAACCATTAAATAACCAAATGCAGGAAAAGGTTTTAAAATAGTTACCTCTATGAAGTATAGAATTGGAAAGAATGGGCATTTATCTTTTATTTCATACCCTTCTGTAATATCTGTTTTATCATGTGAATATATTATATTTTTAATACTATTAAAAAATAAAAATAGATCCTCAGATAGCTCTAATGTATCTTAGATATCATCCATTAATCACTGGAAAGTGGGGGAGGGAGTAGCAGTGGCAGGACAGGGGAGAGAAGTTGTTGCATTTATTGAAGCTTTGTTATAGTCTTTTAAGAGAGCCCTGCTTAATTTTTTATCTCCTGGCCTGAAATTAAAGCACACTGGTGCTGTTAAGTGCTCTACTGAAAACGGCTTCAGAAGCATTGCTTATAAGAATGAAAATGACAATAATGGCTAAAAATGCCCCTTTGTATGCATTATATAACTTTATTCAAACAGCTTTTTAAGAGTTTTGAGGTTACTGTAATTTAAAAACAAAAGAATAATAATCGTTTGAGATGTATTTTAAACATTTTCCAAGCTCTATTCCTGAGTCAGGCATTCTGTTAAATGCTTTATACACATAATCCTTTAATTACTTAAACAATTCCAAGAGGTAAATGTGCACAGTAGACACCCAATACTTATTTGCATAAATGAGTGAGTGAGTATCCATCCTAATTTTCTGTTAATGAGCTACAGTTAAGAGACCTTTGGAAATTTCCCTGAGATCACACAGCAAGCAAGAATTCAAACTGTGGTCCAACTATAAAATATGTCTTCTTCACAAATGTATTCTACTGCCCCACCAGTGGAGAAACATATGAGTTTAGCTTTAGGATGGTGTGTCAAGATTGCTCCAGACAAAGAGGGACAATGAACCTCAGACTGTGGCTGGCACAGTTAATAGCCAGAATATGTCACCCTGCCAGAGCAGGGGCCTTCAAATATAGCTTTCTTTCTTGAAGGAATGTTTGTGGGACTGCACTAGGTTCCTCTCCTTGACACTAACCTCCTAAGGGTCTTTAGATGCTTCCAAAGTGTCTAGTTTATCTGAAGCCTATTAGTGTCACCCTATTCCACATCTATGCAAGGGGTCAGCAAACTTTTTATGTAAAGGGCCAGATTATAAATATTTTAGGCTTTGCAAACCATATGGTTCTTGTCACAACTAGTCAGCTCTGCCATTGCAGCATGAAAGCAGCCATATATAGAAAATAGTAATTTACTATTACTATTTAGTATATAGTAATTGGAACAGCATGGCTGTCCCAATATTTTTTGGCATGGTAATTTAATGTCATATAGTTCCACATATTATAAAATATCATTCTTTTGATTTTTTTCCCAACAATTAAAAAATGTAAAAAACCATTCTTAGCTCACGAGCCATATAAAATCAGGTGATGGCTGGATTTGACACAGGGACCATAGTTTGCTGACTTTTGACCTATACAGGAGCAAAGATTTTGGAGAGAAGACCAAACCCTTCATATTGTACAGATAGGGAAACTGAGGCCCAGAGAGGGGAATAGTGGCTTAAGGTTATATGGCCGGTTAGAGGATTGGTTGAGAACAGAATCTGTCTCCTCTCTATATCCACTGTATGAGGTAAAACAAACCCCTCATATTGTTCAGATAAGGAAACTGAGGCCCAAAGAGGGGAATAGTGGCTTAAGGTTATATGGCTGGTGAGAGGATTAGTTGAGAACAGAATGTGTCTCCTCTCTATATCCACTGTAGGAGGTAACACAATGCTGAAAAGCCATTTGAGTACAATGATGGGGAGTGAATGTGCTCAATTAAGTAAACTAGTTAATATAGTCACTCCATCTATCATATGCCAATTATAATTTTCAAAGGATTAGAATAAAAAGGCATTTCAAGTAATTATGATATCCTAAAGAGGTGTTTAACACTACAACTACATTGGACATGCTTTCATCTTGCTGTGAAGATTTGGAGAATGCTTTAAGAATCTTGAAGAGGCTCTGGGCCATCATTATGACTATTAATTATCACGTGCAATTGGAAACAAAAGAACTGATTATGTGTGTCTACTGGTTACTTAACCTCTCTGAGGCTCAGTTCTTTGGTCTTCAAAATGCAGATATAGCACCTACATCATAGGATTGGTGAACGGTTTAAAATAATTAATAAAACTAAGCACTTAGAACCGTGTCTGGCACATAGTAAGTGCTTAATGAATGTTAGCTATTATTGTGACCACCACATTCACCACTATCATTATCATTGGGTCAAAAGAGGTTAGGTGTTAGAACTGCTTCAAATACAGGGACTGGGTCAGGCAAGAAGCCTGAGAGAACATGAAGCAGGTGTATAGGAACATAGCTATCGAAGGATGAAAGGCTTTATCTTCAAAGCTGGATTTCCTTTGCTCTGGGATTCTTTCAAGGGGTCACATACAAGCTGTTCAGCCCTCATCATCCTGCCTGTGCTGACACCACACCAGTCAGAAGGAAGAAGGAGCATCTAACATTGTTCAAGGAAACGGGCAAGTAAGGTTTATTAAACAAATCCTGGGACACTTCCTCCACCCCATCCCCTTGAGATCCACAGGAGGTAAGATGAGAGAAAAATCAAAGAACTTGTACTTTATACTCTGAATGGCACAGGTTGAACATGCCAGGTTTCCCCAAATTGTCAGATAAAATCTTAGATGACAGCTCCATAGAGAGAGTAGTTATAGGAAACTGTGGTTTGAAAGTCTTCTTATATTAGAAGTATTTTTTTTAAAGTGGGAATTAGCAGCCTAAAAAAGTATAGAAGACCAAGAAAGTAAGTGAAGGATGTATTTGAGTCCCAGAAGGGTTGTCATGGGGAAGAGATGGATGATTTGTTCTCTGAGGCTCTGGAACGCAGGCCAGAGCCAATGAAAGGGCAGATGTCATAGAAGGCAGACTTTGGCTAAAACAATAATTACAAGTACCTAACATGTATCAAACCTGTACTGTGTAGTAGAAACTGTGCTAAGTGCTTTATTTGTGTGATCTCATTTAATCCTCATAGCAATCCTGTAAAGTGGGTACTATTATCATTCCCATTAGCAAATTAGAAATTTAAAAAATTGAGGCTTAAGTTAATGGAGTAGCTCCTACTCAGTACAGTATAGCTAGTGAGGGACAGAGACCAACAAGTAAAAAGACTCTAGGACTTGTTTTCTAACCACTGTACATCAAGCCTCCCAACCACTAGTGAGGCCAGTCTATTCATTTATGTCCTGTCCTGCAATGAAGCACTCAGAGCAGCACACATCTTTATACCAAGAAGGAAGTATCAGGCTTCTATGAGATCATGGCATTTCCCTTAGCTCCTTTAATGTGTGCTGGTACTTGAAATGTGAACCACACAGCACTTTATTCCTATCTCTTCTAGGCCTCTCCTAGCTTTCTCTTTGAGCGTGCAGGGGCCCTTCTCATCTTCCCTGTGAGACTGTGAGCTCCTGGAGGGCAGGGACATTGGCCCCCACAGCGTCCACACGCAGTACCGGGATCAGGGTGCATGCTCAATACATGTGGAGGAATGAAGGAACAGAAAGTTTCTTCTCACCCTCTCATGAATTTTTTATAAGCTTCAATCCTGTCACCACTCAGCCTCAGCTTTTGTCTTGTGGATCAAAGAGGTCTTCTTATTGACTTTTTTGTGTAATCTATTGTGAACCAGGTCATAAATAAGAAGTGTCAGGAAAAGAGTTTTAGGAAGAACCACATAAATCCTGTCTTTGAATCTCATGAGTTGTTTGTCCTTGGGCGATTATCTCAACCTGTATAGCCGTTAGTTGATTGATCTGCAAAATAATAACTTTGGCTACATCAATGATCTTATAAGCTATGTTCCTGGTTGCAGGCATTTTAGAAGTTACCATATTAGGTTAGGGAAAGGGTAGAAAGATGCAGTCCTAAATCCCACCCTCTCTTTTCCACCATAGTAGCTCTGCTTTTTATCTGTTTTATATATGAGAGTTCTCCCCCAAGATTCCATTTGAAACTAGAGCTTCAAACTAAAAAGTCTGGAAACTTCTGAGCCACTTGATTTCTCTCTTAAGGGCTCTTCCAGCTTTGATCTACAATTCTGTGATCACACAGGTATGTGCGCATGAATATGGATATGTGTGAATTTGTGGAATATTCCTGGGCTGAAGACTTAATTGTGTCCTCAAATACCCATGTCTCTGCATAAAAGTCTTCACATTTTCCTATTTTAGCCACTTTAACCAACCAAACCTTTAAGGTGTCCTCTCCCTATATAATCTCTGGTAACACAGAGGGTAGTCTGGTTCCCTCTAATTAAATAAGGTATTGTAGCTGTGCTTAAATCAGTGAAAATACCATAAATATTGGGAAGAAAAAAGCATTCGTGTTGACTTATCCAATTACATTTGGAACCAGGGAGGCACACGTGGATATCTGCAAACACACCAACAGACATACCTCATAAAAGTATCCAGTATTGACAAAGCATGGCAAATGTCAGTCAGGGTCTCACAAACTAATTTCTCTCAGTCCTGGGATTTAGGATAAAATGCTGGCACTTTCTGGCAGAAGGTCAGGGACTCCACGTTGGGCTATTGATTGCAAGGCTGCATGGGTGTACTACCTGGCCTGGGAATAGTTGGTCTTCCAGAGAGTCCCTTCATCTTTACTCTGCCCCAACTGTTGTGGTCAGGAATGACACCTGGCCAAGGCCATTTCAGAGCAAGAGCAAATTTCCTGGTATGAGGTGGGCCCTTATGGCTACAGATCCCAGTGGACTTAAAACCAATTGCATCTACCCTTTACATGATCAAAACCTTTCTATCTAGAAAAGGCCAAGCAAATACTCATAGCATGCCCACCTTTTGATGAAAAGCTGGTTTATACCTTCACAAGCCTCCCATATAGTAGGTGCCCATTGAATGTTTGATAAAAAGAAGAATGAAAGTCCAAACATGATAAATATGAAAGAGACTGGGAACCAGGTAAGAAATATTCTAGTTAATCATTTATTTGTCCATTTACTCATTCACTCATGAGTGCTTAACACTGTCAGGCCCATGCTATACATAGAAATGTAGCAGAGAAGAAGACAGGTGTGGTCCTTGCTTTCAAGTTACCTAAGGTCTAGCGAGAAAGGCTAATATTACACAAGTAATTATAGAGCAAAATGACTGGACCCAAACTTGATCTTGGAGCTCAGGGAAGGCCTTGCAGCAAAAGCATGAAGACTGAAAAAAAAAGTGCCTTTGGTTGGGTGAAGAGGGCTGGGAACACTCTAAGCAGAAAATACGCATGTATTGAGGTTCAGAGTCAGAGCCATAGAGGGTTACTGCCCTCTGTCACAGAAACTGCCTGTGCATGTCAGCCTAGATTCAAATCTCAGCTCCACCACCTCCTAGCTGTGCAACCTCAGGAGGGCTACTCAACCTTTTGGTGCCTCAGTATCCTTTGCTGCAACATAAGGATTATTGTGGTATTTCTCATAGCTGTTGTGAGGATTAACTATGTTACATGTCAGATTCTTAGAGAATAGTGCTTGGCACATAGTAAATATTTACCTAAAATCCTGTGTCTCCTGGAGCTCCATTTCCCTCCCATTGTATTCTCTATTTTTCTGTCTTAAAAAGAGGGATAGGTAAGGAAACAAGGACCGAACTCTTCTAGTTACATAGCTCACCAACCATCTGCCAAAATTAGTGCTAAGGGGCCCCTCTTGCTTGAAGGCTGCTGGTGACAATGAGTTTCCATGCTCTGTCAGAGCAATCATAGCCACCGTCTTACATATCTGAAATGGTCCAAAGGATGCTTACCCAGCATGAAAAAGGCCATTCCAAATCAGCCGAGGTGTGCATGGTTTGCAAGATCAAAAGATACAAACACCAAGTGCTTGAGATTAATAGAACAGCCTCTTCCTTAAGCTTAAGGGAGCCAGTGTGGCTTTAAGAGATATTTTTTGATACCTCTGAACTGAAGACAATCAGGAAAACTAGAACCCTAAATCACACAGCCAGGAAGATTGTTTTGCTGAATTTTTTCCTTTTGAAAACATTATGCCAATTCTAGAACAAATTGAGATCTTCCAGAAAAATATGATTTGCATAAATGGTCATGAGTAAGTGACAGAGTTAGGATGAGACCCTGGGCTTCTGTTGCACTCTGTGTTCTACAACTTTACATACATTAACTCATTTTATCTTTATCTTATGAGATCCACATTAATATTCCCACTCATAGGTGAGATAGCTGAGGTACAGAGAGGAGAAGTGACTTGCAACGGACAAACAGCTAGTAAGTAGCTGAGCCAGATTTCAAACCCAGGCAGTTTAAGGAAGAAAGGAGTTTATTTCTTGGCTTTGCTCAATTATAATACCAGTCCTAAGAATTGCAAAGGTTTCCCCAGTTTGGGCAGTGTGGCCCAATGGAGAACAAGCCTAATCCTTAGAATGGGAAAGGTTTTAAGTTTGAATTCCAGTTTTAGTCAAATGACCTTATAAAAGGTTTTTCAACAACTTGAACTTCATTTTTCTCCTTATAAAATGGGGCCAGAATCTTGCTTTTCTTGGAGGGAGGCAGAAAATCTCAGAGGTCTCTGGGGTGAATTCTCTTAGAGGATGGGGGTGAGTACAAAGAGTAACCTAGACTGGGATGCTTGGATCACCTTGGAAGACAGCATCCTTTGGCATCTGGGGTTTGTCTTTCTATCCACCCACTCTCCTTTTCCTTCCAAAGACTCTGGGCAGTGTCAGCTCTGGTGATCACAAAGTGTCTGTTACAGAACAGTGAGGTGAGAGCAGAGCGGGAGAGGGAAGGCTGTGTGGGAGGAAGAAGAGGAAACTGGAATAAGCTTCATCGGCAAAGAGAGTCCTTGAGAGGGGCACATTGGGGAGGAGGAAGCACTTCTGAGCTCCCTCTCTGTCTCTGTCTCTGCTCCTGCCCCACCCCCCAACACAGAGGCATATGGGCACATTGTGAAAATGCAGTTTGGGGAAAAGAAGCCAAAAAGAAGGAGCAAGTGATTGCTCCAAATCCTAGCCCAGCTTTGCTGTTTAACTTCCGGGTGAATTCAGATAGATCACCTCCTTTCTCTCATTCTTGAGTGTCCATTTTATAAAATGAAGGGGCGGGTGGGATGAGTTTCATAGGTACCCTTAAGCTCTCACTCCGCTGGATTCTTCAAACAAGGGGGAAGGCACACTCTATGTGACTGCTGGCCTTGTGGATGCAGCCTCACGAGCCTTCCCAGACACCCCACAGCTGAGGTGGCCTCCCTGGCCTCTGATCACCACACTGTGACAGGGCAGGTGGCCATCTATGAGGCTTGGATAATTTCACAGGCTGTGATTTTTCTCTGGCATTCTTTTGAGAACGTTATTTTAGATATTCTAATCTACCTGGAGGAAAAGGTCAGGTTGCTTCTGGGACAAAGTTCAGCCTCATGCTTCTTAGTCCTTCTTGCATGAGCCCAGTGCAGTATCAGGCATACGGACAGGCCTGGTCCATGTTTGGTGGTTGTCTGGACAGCTGTAAGAACCACATCCTGAGAGAAGGCACTGGGGGAACAGGGGGTTGTCCAGACTGAAGGTGCAAACACCAAAGAGTAAGCAAGGTAGCCGTTTTCAAATACTCAAAGGCTGCTTTGTGGGAAGGCAGCAGGTAAGTTTTGCAAGAGCCAGAGGGCATTAGAGTCAGAAGTGATGAGAGGGTGACACAGGGTGAGCAGCACACAGGCCGTGCCCTGTTCCAGGAAGAGTGCAGAAACTGTCCGAGCCCTTTGAGAAGAAAAAGTGCTGCCTCAGAGGTAGGACTTTTCCATCACTGGGTATTATTCAAGCATGAGCCAGATGGCTGAGTTTCTGTTGGGGATGTTGTAGAGGAGATTCTGGCTCTCTACATGAAGTGGGTTAGAAGCCCTCTTAGGCCTGTCTTTAACTACTTATTTGCATATTCATAACTAAATTCATATTCCTACTACCTCTACTTCTAGCATAGGCCCTAAACGATTTTGCCTTTAAGTACATTTGATATGTAGGTGCAGACATTATTTTCTAGGAATTCATTTTATTCATTCATTCATTCATTCATTCATTCATTCATTCATTGACTTTTTAAAGCACACCTGTTATGTGCAACTCACTTTGCCAGGCCCTGGGAATTCAACAGAGAATAAGTCACACAGAATTCTTCCTCTAGGAGCTTGTAGATAAACAGGGAGGAAGACATTAAATAATAGAGAATCAGTTATCTAATCTCAAGTATAGCAAGTGAAAAAATATCTGGGGCTATGGCAGCACAAAACAGTAGATGTGATTTCGTTTCTGAGAGCGTTGAGGGATTTCACTTAGTTCTCATAAAACCCTATGAGGATGTACATAATATCATTCTCTTTTTTAAAGACAGGGCAACAAAAACTCAGAAAAGGTAGATAAATTGACTAATGTTACATAGCTAATAAGTATAAAAGTCAGAATTCAAACCCAGAACTGGCTCCAAAGCCACCCTTCTCAACTACTATACCACCTGCCTAACCAGAAGCTGCAGAAACTAAACATGACTGTGAGGTACACAGCCAACAGGAAGAGAGGCACTGAAGAAGTGGATGAGCTCAGCTTTGCAGAAGGAGCCAACAGATTTATCACCATAGGGGAGCAAGGAGACTAAAGAACAGTTTCTGCTCAGGGCTGATCCAGCAGAGGAGTAGCAGCATGGGGCTGGGGGCTTGGAATAGCTGCCAAATAGATTAAAGCTTCCAATCTAACATTCTGCAGGAGTTAATCTGCAAGCACATGGCAGAAATGGCCGACTCTCCTGGTTCCCAAGTACCCCCATAAGACCTGGAATGGGCTAACTCCATCATCTCTTCCTCAGCTTCTGTCACGCTAGAAATAATAATTTTAATAAAATTCCATCAATGTAGTTGTAGTTCTTACCTTTGTGACTCACCAGAAGCAAATCTTAGACCAAATGAGTGTTTCTCAAAACAGAGGACCTGTGGACCTCTGTGGTGTGTCTGTAGAGCCAGTCTGGAAAATGCGGCACTAACAAGTGAATGCTTCAGTGCCACTGCGATTGCCAATATGAGTACCTAAACCATGGAGTAAATGGCTGGATGGATGTCCAACGGGAATTTGAGAGCCTGGGTTGGAATGTCAGGTCTACTGCTGCTACTGTAGGCAAGATTTAAACTCAAGCTGTCTTGCCCAGGACAACCCCCTCTCTTTCCTGACTCTTTCCCCAACTCTCCCTGCTCAGCACTCACATGGTGCAGTAGTAAGAACACAAATTTTGGGATTCCATGGCCCTTGAGGAGAAGTGCAGCTCCATCACTTTATATGTTTTGTGACTGTGGAAAAGTCAACCTTTCTGAAGCTCTGTTTCTTCATCTGAGGATAACATCAACCTCAAGGGCTATTGGGAAGGTCTAATTGACATGCATTTAAGTGTTTATCATAGTGTCTAGAATGTAGCAATCAGTCAATTGTAGAAGTTATTGCCATTGTTATTATTGTTGTAATTTATTAGGGGTTTAAGGAATTCTAATTGAGTGACTCAAGTGTTTCAGCATCAGGTTAGCCTGATCATCTTATTCCTATGCCCACATCTCTTGGTTTTTGTCATATTCCTGACAGCCAAACTCCATTAATTAGGTTCCTGTCTTTCTCCTCTGCAGCTCAGTCATGTAATGTCTCTGAGCCTCAGTTCCCACATCTGTAAAATGGGGATGATGATTTCCACCTTGTTTACTCCATAGGAGTATTATGACATCCAAAACCCGGTAGTATGATTCATACAGAAATATCACATAAACTATAATATGGTATAAAATTGAGAGAGATTGTTGATATTCCTATTGTTATTACTCCTCTAGAAGGCACCATATGGTTCACACTGGTCAATGTTGTCCAACAAACTCAATATTTTTCAGACAGGAGTCTGCTGAACCCTGTATAAATTCTCCCAATCTTCTAGTTCTCTATGAGAATTTTAAAATACGTGCTTTTATTTCAGTGAAATTCTAAATACCAATATAACAATCTGACCATTTACTCCGTGGTTTAGGTACTCATATTGGCAATTGCAGTGGCACTGAAGCATTTGCTTGTTGGTGCCACATTTTCCAAATTGGCTCTACAGACACACTACAGAGGTCCACAGGTCCTCTGTTTTGAGACACACTCATTTGGTCTAAGATTTGCTTCTGGTGAGTCACAAAGATAAGAACTACAACTCTGGAGGGCTCTGGCTGCCAGATGTCCGCATTCCCCACAGTCTCAGAGCAGGGAGTGAATGCACAGTCAGTGTTAGGGTTTGGAGGACCACTGGCAGCAAGGTTCAGCACTTGTGCGTTCCAGGACCCAGGCACGTCTGTGAGAGATAGTGGCATAGCTTTCCAATTCCTGCATGGTTCAAGTTCATCTTATGCCCACACCAATGCTATGGAAATAAACATACATATCTCTCCTATAAAATATGGATATATATGCAAGCATATATATGCATATGTACATACACACCATATGTGAATATGTACAGATGGGCGGATTTAATATGTGTAAGAATTTTCCATTTGTGCAGAACACTTTTAACTTTTTAAAGCATGGTGGCATTTGGCAACATATTTGGTCTCCCCAGTGACACTATGAGGAGGTAGAATAGGAATTATTGTTCTCAATTGATAGATGAGGAAACTGAGGATTGGAGTGTTGTCCAAGAATACAGAGCCAGCTAAGAGTGGCACCTGGACAAAAAACAAGGTTTTTTTTTTTGTTTGTTTTTGTTTTGTTTTGTTTTGTTTTGTTTTGACTCCTTGCCTATAACCTTCTTTGACCTACAATCTCCTCCCCTCCTCTCTTCCGGCAGCCCTTCAAAGGTGGCTATTTGAACCCCAGAAGCATTCCTCCGAAGTGATCTGCTGAAAGAATACTGCTGGCTATTTTGAAGCTCATGCATTCTGACAGGGACAGAAAGAACTGCAAAATAAAAGTGTAGCTCCCTCCTTTTGTTAAACCTTTCAAAGCCTTCCTTGGTCTCTAACTCTATAATTACACCCTAATCACAAACATTCCGAAGGAGTGGGTCAGTTCCATGTAGCAGTAGGCTAATTATGTGGCAGAAATTCTAAAAATTATCATCTTATAAATTGCATTATTCCTCTGAAGGGGGAAGAAAACACACCACATACTCGACTATGTTTCAAACTGAATTAATTAGTAATTTGAAGCTTAATTATCAACTAATCTATTGGAACATGCAAGTCTTTTTTATTTGGATGGTATATGCAATTTTCATCCTATTAGCTGGCAGTTGTAAGCATTTGAGAGCTCATTAGGTCAGAAGAAGAAAAATGCAGATCAGAAGGATACAATAACCCAAGAGGCTGACTTGGTGATGCTGTGACTGAGGGGTTACTTGGCAACAGATGGAGGCTGGCAATGTAATTACCTGGGGTCTTTCAGTGTCTCTAAGGCCACTGGCACGCAATTTCTATCTCACCCCAGAGAGGTAATTATGCCTATCCCCACCCTTGTTCTGTGTATTCTTGTTCTATGTATTGTTCTGTGTATTCCTAAGCAACAGGGTGCCTACAAATTTCACTGAAAGAAGATCCGGAGTTATAGAAAAGGCCTGAATACTGCCTGCTACCCTTGGTGACAGGCCTAGCTCTAGTGCTGCCTCACTGTGTGACCTTGGCCAAGTCACACCCCTTTGCTCGTTGTTTCCCTATAAACAAATGAGGTTTAAGTGGAGTTGACTTCCTAAGTCCACTCTAGCACTAAGGATCTGGGAGTCAAGGGATATCAAGGGCTTTCCTCACTCCGAAGTCAAAAATTCCATCTTTGCAAATGGTCTTTGGAGGGTGAGACTCTTGGTTCCCCAAAAGTGTCTGGAGAGCCACCCTCATTTAAAATGCAAATACCTCTGAGAAAGGTAATACATTTAGCCATTAACAGCTGGGCCTAAATTAACCTACCTCCCTAAGCCCTTCTTATTTCAAGTCCTGACTCTGAAATATTGCCAAGACAAGTTAGTTGAAGAAGGGGAAAGAAGAATAAGGCAGGGATCTAAGGCTGGATACCAGGTCAGAAAGAGGGACAGAATTCATGGATTAGGCAGGATGCTTTGGTCACATTTTTAGATTCATGCACCCTGTGCCTTATTTCTACTAACAGACTTTACTCCAGAAATGAGTAACAAATATTAATCTTTTGTTCAATTAATATTGCTCATAGAGATAATCAACACAAAATAACATGGTTAAAACTGAAGCCAGTTATATGTTCAGTTAAGTAAGTTAAAACCTGAAAATTTGTTATGGATAAAAAGCTAGAAACCACTTCTTAATGGAAACATGGAAAATTGCAAAGACAGACCAGGATAACAAACTGTAGAAATAGTTATCATTAAGAGACACTTGCCATCATTCAAACTGTCACATGGAAAAATTTGTTATTGATTAAAATTTGATGGGTGATGCAGCCACTTCGGAAAATAATTTTGGAGTTCCTCAAAATGTTAAACATAGAGTTATCATATCACCCAGCTATTCCATGCCTAGGTATATATTAAAGTGAAAAACTTGTACACTAATGTTTTGTAGCAGCATTATTCATAATAGCCAAAAAGTGAAAACAACCCGAATGTGCATGAACTGAAGAATGGATAAAGAAAATGTGGTATATGCTCATAATGAAATATTGTTTGGCAATAAAAAGGAATCAAGTACTGATACATGCTGCAACATGGGTGAACCTTGAAAATGTTATGCTAAGTGAAAGAAGTCAATTACAAATGACCACATATTGTATGATTTCACATATATGACATGCTCCAAACAGGCAAATACATAAGGATAGAAAGTAAATTAATGGTTGCCTAGGGCTGGAGGAGCTTAGGGGATGATAAGGAGTCATTGCTAATAGGTAAGGGATTTCTCCTAGGGGTGATGAAGAATTTTAAAATAAGATTGTGATAATGGTTTCATAACTTTGTGAATATATTGAAAACCATTTAATTGTACACTTTAAATGGATGAATTGTGTGCTTTATAAAATATGTCTCAATAAAGCCTTTAAAAATGGGGCTAAACACCAAATAAAAATACATTTGGCTTTGGATAGAAAAGCTGGAAGAATTAAACTTCATGACAAAAAAGGTGGAGGTACAAAACATGACCCAGAAAAAATAGACTTGACAGAAATAATGGTTACAAAAGAAAACTCATAATGGTATGTGCTACTAGGTAAAATTTAATATATACAAAAAATGATTTGATGAGTTGTTTTCTTTGTAATATAAAAAACAGTAGCACTCAGTACAATGATCTGTAGTACATTAAAACAAATATATATATATATATATTTTTAAAAAACAAATTTATCTATGCCATATAGAAAAGTGAATATAAACTAAATGGACATAATATTGTTCATGCTGGGAAGTTGTTTCTGGTTAAAATTTTGTCAATACTAGTGTAATTATGATGTAAATGTATTTATAAGAAGTAAAACTATCACTGGGGTCAAAATAGAGGGCCCAAACCAGTAAGATCAAGACATCTTGCATTAATTCAAAGATGTGGTGATTTTGTCCCTATTGCCAAGGGGCAGAGCCAATTAAAGCTGGAATTGTGAAGATGATAAAGCCGTGCCCACCAGTATGCTCTCTTCCAAGGAAGGTTAGAGGTTCATGAACAGTGTTGTGGTTTGATGAGTGGGATGTGGAGAAGATAAAAATGTAGTATTGCCAAGACTCATTATTACAGCCCTGAATTGCCCCTTCCACCTACTCGGTTCACATCAGCCAGAGACCACAGAAGCAAGGTAGGGCCCCAAACCTGGAAAGGACTTAAGCTGAGAGCCTGCAGTGCTCTACTCACCAGATTTGCAAGAATGTAGTGGTAGCCGATGCCATTCTTCTCCAGCTTTATAATCTACAAAACATAATAGGTGGAGACTCATTAATCATACTAACAGTTAAAGCCACGACAATAACAGTAATAATGGCAGCTGATATCGAGTGCTTACAATGTGCTCTACCCTAAGTACTAGAACTACAATATCCCAACCATCCAATGATGATGGCATTGTTAGTATCCTTATTTTACAAATAAGGAATAGGCATGGAGTGCCTATTATATAACCTCTGTAAGTTGTAATCTTACAGCTACTAAGTGGCAGATACAGAATTTGAAATCAGTTTTGTCTGATTCAAAGGGTAGAGTGGTGTTACTGTAACCCCAAAAACCCATCTGAAATGCTCACTGCATTCTTTCTTTCATAAACCTTCCTTGTATGTGGAGATTCTTCTTTAGGTGGGAATTTTATGTTGCATGAAATCTGTCATGACAATATTCGCTGATTGGAAGGACAGATGAGTTAATAGATGGATGGTGGATGAATGGTCAGATGGGTAGGTGGATGACTTCACCTTCAATTCCTTGCATGAACCATATATAGATGCTCTTCTTTCTTTTTCTGAATTCTGTGCCTTCCTCCCCGAATCAGTTAGGTACTCAGACATTAATGGATTGCCCAACTTAGAAGCTGGAAGGGAAGGTTAGGATCATCTGGTCCAAACTCTCACTGTACAGATAGGAAGTCAAGACCCAAAGAGGGAAAGTGGTTTGCCCAGATCTGATAGTAGCCTGGTGTCAGTATCAGGACAGGGACCTGACTCCTGTGAACTTTTCCATTTGATGTTTGATTACGGTTAATCATTAAGAACCAGTGTCAATGAATATCCTTTTATCCCAAAATGCAGACTATCCCTAATCATCACAGGTAGAAAAAATATTTGTGGAAAGAACTGCCCAGAAGTTTGCTTGGGCAAGAGACACACCTAATAATGAATGGTTAACACTACAGATCTTGGTTTTAGATCTAGCTCAGCCTGCAAATTAACTTGATCTAATTCCCTATTTTTTTTTTAATCATCAAATTGGGGTTAGTATACTCTACTCGGTGTCTCTCCCCCTGCACTGTTGCAAGGAGACATATAACAAATGATAAGCACCTGGGCTTCTTCTCTAACTGAATAAATTTTCAAGGTTATTAAAATCCATATTCAGACATCTACTTAATTGGATGTATGTGCATAGTGACTCACATTTTTTTATGTGGGGAATAATTAAATGCAAGCACACACAATGAATTCTTTGAAATAGTGGTTAGATTGTGAAATTCCAGACCATGGTGCTCAAATACTATTGGGATGATAGTTTTATTAATAATTCTTTGTTAGTTTTTCATCTGCTTGTCAAATGGTTTGCTGCCTTTTCAACAATGAGATACCTTTATCAAAAACCTATTCAGCTTCTAATAAACACAAAACAGCAAATACATGATATTTTAAAACCAACCACATTCAGGCAATGGAGAAATATTGTCCTCACAAGATGAAACAAATTGAAACAAAGAAAACAGCTGATAACTGATGACTTTTGACTTATAAAAACTGGCAATTTCATATGATCCAACCTGATACCAACCTTCCCATCTATCTATTCCCCAACCTATACATTGACCTTCCCTCCTCTAATACCTTCCTTTCACAAATATGTATTAAGAGCTTGCTATGGGTGAAGCACTGTTGACAACACAGTGGGAAGGTGAAAGAAGCATGGTGCTTGCCCTCTTGGAGGTTACACTTCATTGAGAGGAGATCCATAATAAATAGGTGAACCTATAAATATATACAGGGTAACAAACTGAGAAAGGTGTTATAAATGTAAGAAGCAATTTCACAAGGGGTCCATCACCTCACTGACCCCCATTACTTCAAAGCTCATTCCCAATGCATTGCCTTCATTCATAATATTTGTGTCTGAATGGCCTCTCCCATTCTCTCTGTTCTTATCCTTAATGGCTGAGCTCCAATCTCAACTCCTCTGTAAAACCCTCTATGATTAACTAATTAATCCATTCAACAAATATTTATTGAACATAAATTATATGCCAAGCGCTATGCTATGTGCTGGGGAAACAGCAATGAGCAAGTGAGGCAAGGTCTCTGTGCCCTCACTGAGTTGAGTTGACATTTTAGTAGGGTGCCAGATGGTCAATATATAAATAGATAAATGAACAAGATTTCAGCAGGTACAAGAACCATGAAGGCAATAACATAGGGGGATGTGATGGACGGCCTCAACAGGTCCTGGTCTACTCTCACTTCTAACTCATTTTGTGCTTAATGACTGTATTATATGCTTTGGCATCATATATTGATAAAGTATTATATTCTAATAATCCTGTTCCTTGCTCACAAACCTTCACTGACTCCCCGTTGTTTACAGAATAAACCCTTAACTCTTTCTAATGGTTTCCAAGGATATTCTTGGTTGTGTGTTTATCTTCCTGCCATCCTCTCCAGTGGATGCTCAGCATCCATCACTCAGCCTGCAAAACCGCAGTATGAAACCCAGCCCTCACATGCCCTCTGGGCCTCCTGACATGCCTTTTCCTCCATCTTAAAGGCTCTTATCCAGCCAATGGCTACCTATAGAAATCCAGATTTATCTTACATTTAAGAACTTTCTTAGAGGCTTCATTGATTCCTTATTCTTCTAATTCACTGAAAAGAATGTATTGAATACTTTATTTGGTGCCAAGCACTATCCAAGGCATTGTGGACTCAGCAGGGAAGAAAATAAAACAAAAATCCCTGGCATCGTCGAGCTTAGATTTTAGTTGGGGGAGGCTGGAGACAGACACAGGCAGTTAATTCCCTATTTGGAATTTTGAGTCACTGTTTTTTTCCTCAGATTAGGTGGAAAATTTTGTGTTAGACTGCATGCAGTTACTGAATGTAACTGTATCCCAGGTACGTTCCCAGTTACTGAATGTGAGATAGTCCAGGATGATGCTAAGTGTGAGATTGTAAGTCAGAGATGTAAGTTGTAGGCTCATTACTGTCATTCATTAGTTGTCTGAGCCTAAGGCACGTAACTTAATCAATTTGACCATCAGTCATTCTATCTATAAAATGGAAGCATAAGCAATGAATCAAGTGATCTGTAAAATCCTTTCAACTCTTTGGTCTTACTTTTCAAAATAGATGAATGAAACAATTTTTAAAAATGTTAATATGCTACAATCTAAAATACCCATACAAATGGGTCACTTCTTTACAAAACGCAAGTTTGCCGTTTGAGAGAGGAGTTAATTATAGATAGCAGAAGCAGAAAAGATGCATTTTTAAGAAGCTGGGCTCTGTGGCCAGACCAAGATAGGTTTGTCTTTCTGCTTTTATTATATGCTAGCTGTGAGATCTTGGGCAAGTATAATCTCTCTTTTCTTCATCTATAAAATAGGGGAATTGAAAAAAGCTGTTTTACAGAGTCGATGTGAGAATGAAGTAGGATTATGCATGGAAAGGGCTTGGCATAGTATCTGGTATACCATACATACTCAAAAAATAGTAGCAATGGCCATTGTCTGTACCATAGAACAATATACAATAGGTCATCTGTCTATTAACATGTCATTATCATTTGGTACTTTTTCCATCAACTATGTTATCTTGCCTTTTTATCAGTTTTATAGAACAGAGGCCTTCATTCATGTTTCACAGATGGATTCACTTATGCCCAAGGAAGGAAGTGACTCAAGAAGCCAGTCCTAGTGGCAGTAGGAATAGCAAAAATATGCAAATGCTTGTATGTGCCACTTACTGTGGGGCAGACTGTGTTCTAAGTGCTTCACATGTATTGATTCTTTTAATTCTCACAAGAGCCCTCCAAAGGTGGCTATTATTATGATGATGATGCCCATTTTACAGATCAAGAACTTGAGATGTAGAAAGATTAAAAAGCTGTTCAAGGTCACAAAGCCAGTAAACACTAGAGCTGGGATTTGAACACTAGCCAGTCTGGTTTTATCTCTGCTCTTAACTATTATCTTATCCTGCCTGAATTGAAAACTGCAATTCAAATCCCTGACTCTGGCCCAGACAACTTCCATCTCAATGGAACAAGTTTTGCTGGGTTTCTCTTTCCAAGAGGGAAGGCCAAATTTGTACTTTATAAAGTAGAACAGCTAGTGCCTTAAAGAATCCATAACATTCAAACTCTCTCCCTATTCTATTGCTGAGGTCTCTGAGTAATAGTTGTCCTCCTACTGAGATTCTCTGTGAGGGCCCCAGGGGTCTTGAAGGCCATTAACAAACTTTGTCATGTTGTCAAGTACCTAAAACTATCAATTTTATTGTATGACATTGTTCAAAAGTTATTGCAATGTCTGCTACCTTGCTGGCTCTGAATCTGAATACATATATGTAGTTTAAAAAGATAAGGAATCTACAAAAAATCCTGCTAATTCTGTGGTGGGCATGTGCTTTTGTTCTGAGACCAGGGGAAGCACAGTTTAGAGAGATCTAGCTCAAGACTGTTGAAGTTACAATGCCTGTTTATAGAAGAATGTACTATCAATTGATTTCTCAAAGTGAAAGGCATGTTCAAGGAAACAATAGAAAGAAAGGTGGCTGCTGCTTCCTCAGCCTTTTAAAACAGGTAAGTGGGTGAAAGGAATGAGATGCCAAACCCTGGATCATGAGTGACAGAGTCCAGAGTCGAACCCAGAAATTTGGCCCTATAAGCTGTGTTCCTAATATGATAACATTTCATAAACTCTAAAATGGAATGTAATTTATCATTATTATTTTTTATTATTTTTCGAGACGGAATCTTGCTCTGTTGCCTAGGCTGGAGTCCAGTGGCACAATCTTGGCTCACTGCAACCTCCACCTCCCAGGTTCAAGGGATTCTCCTGCCTCACTGTCTCACCCTCCCGAGTAGCTGGGATTACGGGTACATGCCACGACACCAGGCTAATTTTTTTTTTTTTTTTTTTTTAGTGGAGACAGGGTTTCACCATGTTGGCTAGGCTGGTCTTGAACTCCTGACCTCAGGTGATCTGCCTGCCTCAGCCTCCCAAAGTGCTGAGATTACAGGCCTGAGCCACTGCATCCAGCAATTTTTTTTTTTTATTACAATAAAGGGATACATTGGAGTTAACAGGTCTGAGAACCATTTGAAGCCCTATGTCAAGGCTCGCATTGTTTGTGCTATTTCAGAATTAAATTTTGTGAATTATAGAAAATGAGTTAGAGGTCTTCTAGTCTCTCCTAGTCAAGAACCCTCTTTATAACCCTCTTTATAACACTCAAGGCAAAAGTGTGTCTGGCTATTCCTGAATCACCTCCCGCACCCACCCTGAGCCCTTGCTGCTTTCACTACCTGGCCCAAGATAGCATTGAGGCGTTCTGATTCACAGTCCACCACCACCAGCCGCTCCTTTTTCTTCTCCAGGTCCTGAAAGAGCATCCGGTATCCCTCCTCTGTGGTTGTCAAAATGTTGACTGCTGTCACCTGCCAGTTCTTCTCGGCAGCTGTGTCCAGGACTTTCTGCAGGACGGATAAGCCTAAAGTTCGGATGAGTAGAATAGAGAAATGACAGACAATCAGGATTTGTGGGCACCACCCACTCCCATCAGGCACCTACCTCCCCTGGCTACCCCCAAACCTACTCTTCTGCCAAACTCAGTTCTAGTTTTCTCTGGCTGCAAAAGTCTGAACTCTGTGAGGTCAGGCACTGTGTTTCTGAACATAGATCATAGAACTAGTGATTAAAAAACAATCTGAGGCTCAGATCCAATATATGGTTAAATGACCCTGTGCAGGCTCATTAGCCTCTTCAAACTTTAGTTTCTTCAAAGGTAAAGTGTGGTGCAAATAATGCTCACCTCATAATGTCATTATGAGGATTAAGTGAGAATGTTTGATACATAGCAGAGTCTGACGCCTGCAAGGGTTTTATAAATATTAGCTGTTAGTTTTATTTGGCACTCAGTAACTGCTTATTAAATGTGCCAACCTAGCATCTAAATGGTCACCTAATAACTGCTGATCAAATTTGTGAATGTTCAATATAGTATCTTTAATACTTAATACTTGTAATACTTTGTCTCTCACACAGTAGGTGTTTAATATGTGTCCTGGCGGGCCAGGCCCAGTGGCTCACGCCTGTAATCCCAGCACTTTGGGAGGCCGAGGTGGGTGGATCACCTGAGGTCAGGAGTTCGAGACCAGCCTGGCAAACATGATGAAACCCCATCTCTACTAAAAAAAATTACAAAAATTAGCCAGGCATGGTGGCGGGTGCCTATAATCCCAGCTACCTGGTAGGCTGAGGCAAGAGAATTGCTTGAACCTGGGAGGCAGAGGTTGCAGTGAGCCCACATCGTGCCATTGCACTCCAGCCTGGGTGACAAGAGTGAAACTCTGTCTCAACTAACTAACTAACTAACTAACTAAATAAATAAAATGTGTCCTGAATTAAACTACTCTCTTCTGATTTATAGCTAAATGAGTAGAGAGGCCATTACTCAATGCTGCCTTGTTTCTTCTTGGAGAATTAGATGGTATATTAGTTTCCTATTGCTGCTGTAACAAGTTATCACACACTTAGTGGCTTAAAACAACAAAAATGTACTATCTTACGGTTCTTGAGGTAAGATGCTTGAGATAGGTGTCCCAGGCTAAAATCAAGGTGTCAGCAGGGCTGTGTTGGTGTTTAACGGTTCTAGGGGAGAATCCACTCTCTTGCCTTTCCAACTTCTAGAGGCTACCTGCATTTCTTGGCATATGGCCCCTTCCATCTTCAAGGCCAGTAATGGTGGTCGAGTCTTTCTCACATTGCACCACTCTGACACTGACTTTTCTGACTCTAACTTCCACATTTAAGGACCTTGTGATTACATTGTGTCCCCCCAACATAATCCAGGATAATCACTCTATTAAAGGTCAATAGTTTAGCAACCTTAATCCCATCTGCAGCCTTCATTTTCCTTTGCCATGTAACATAGACATATTTGCAGGTTCTAGTGATCACAACATGATCATCTTGGGGGGGTGTCATTATTAATTATTCACAGATATTATTTTGATCTTGCATGGATTAATTTTTTGTATGTATGTCATTTCTGACTTTCAGTAACACCGCTAACCTCTTCCACAGTGACCAATATGGTATCTGGCCTCAAGAATCATCTGTAGATTCGTTCTGCTATGCCTTCCTATCTTTGTTTCCTTTTCAGTGCAAGTTGTTTGGTGAGTTTGAGACTAACATTTACTGAAAATGTACTGTGTATCTGGCACTGTTCTACTGGTTTTAATTCACTTAATCTTTCAAGGTAGATACCATTATTATCCCTATTTTATAGTGTGGAAATTGAGGCTCAGAGAGATTTAGTCATTAGTCCAAGGTCACACAGCTGACAAATGGCAGAGCTCTGAGCTCTGAGTTCTGAGATAGGTGGAGCTCTTTTGAGAGTGTGGGTGCTTCTGCTGACCCCACACTGTGGGAGATGATCTCCCACAAGCAAAGGCACATTTTTCTGGCTTTATAACTTCCAGGCTTCCAGCTTCATTATGCTGCAAAGCTGTCCTGAAATAGACTTCCAGGTGACCACTGCAATAGTCACAGTCTGAGAAGGGAAGTCATCAAAGTGGGGACAGTGAAGGGAAAATCAAAGAAAATAGGGTGTTCCTGGTTTCTTCTTCTGTTGGCTCCTTCCCATCTGAACAACGCCTGCTTAACTGCCTGAAAAATCACTTTCACAAACCGCTTTCCAACTCAAAAGTTTTCTAAGACTCCCTGCAGGCAACCACATCAGTACTGTACTCCTCTGTCTCACCTTTCAGGCCTTGCATGACCCATTTATTTGTTTACACCAGTAGTGACTAAATTATTACAAGACTATTTAGTATACAATGAGAAGGCAGGACAGTACAAGACAAACATCACAGTAGTTGCAGAGAGTGCTCCCATCCAGAGAACTGGGGAATAGGGACAGCCTGCAAAAGAGGAGAAGGATTTATAGATGTAAATTGGAGAAGGGAAGTGTACTCCAGAAAACTGGAATAACATGAGTAAAGACATAGAGAAGAAAAAGTATAGAAAACATTTGGAAAATGTGATGTTAAATTCAAAGGAGGAAGAACTAGAAAGCCCAGAGAAGGATGAAGATTATGATGAGGATGATGATGATGATGATAACATCTAAAACAGAGAAAGAATTTTGAGTTTTTACTACGCTGCAGGCACTGAACACTTCATAGTCATCTCATTCAGTTTCACAAAACCTTTATAAGATAGATATTGTTTTTATCCTCATTATAGACCTGAGAAAATGAAGGCATAGAGAATTTTATCCCCATTATATAAATGCTGAAATTGAGGCAGAGAGAGTTTGTCCAAAGTCAAACAGCTGGAGAGGACAGAACCTAGGTTTCAGATCCAGATCTGTCTGACTCCAAAGTCTGAGGTCCTTTTGCATTGAGTTTGGACTCAGGAGCCATGAAAGCTTAGTGAGCTGTAGAGTGACATGGTGCATTAAGAGAATTATTCTCAGAATGCGTTTCCAAACTGAATTAGAGGTTAGCTACTGATAAATCAGTCAGATTTCTCAGAAATAAAGCATTTTGGATAATTTTCCCATATTTTTCAGGGAAGCAGTGAGGCATCATTCTCCTTTCTGCCGGTAATTTTCTCTCCATCCCTCAAAAGTCTCCCTCCCCTAACCCTTGGCTTACCCCGGTCGGCATCATAAATGTAGACAAATTTCTGCCACTTGTAATGGTCAATGATGCTGATGAGGGCATCCTGAAGTTCAGGGCGCAGCTGAAGGACAAACTGATTGGATGTATCAACGGGAAAGCTCGGCGTAATGAAGCAGACGTGGAGGGCCCCACAAAAGGAGGTCAGCATGTTGACAGTCCTACGTTCATAAAACCCAAAGATGGCATAGACTCCTTTGGAGAACTGGGAACAGACTACAAGAGAAGAGAAGGATTAAAGAACAGAAGACTGCAAAAAGTGGTCAGATGACTCCAAAATGAATCCATCCACTAGTTCATCCATCCAACCCATCAATTATCCACCCAACTGTCATCTATCCATCTACCCATCCAACAAACCAATCCATCCATTCATCCTTTCAACACACCAATCTATCCAACCGTCCATCCATCCTACCCAACTAACCACCCCACTCACACATTCACCTGTTCGACACCTCATTCATCTGTGTAAATCCAATTTTATTAGGTATCTATTAGAAGCCAGAAGTTGTCATGGTTATTAATTACAGTAGCCATATATATAAGACACTTTCATCTATTACCTTACTTGGTCTCTACAATGACCCTATTGAGGTTAGAAAGGGATGACTGGGTCATTGTTTCAAAGGGGAGAAACCAAGGCTCAGAAATTTAATGAACATGTTCAAGGTAGCACAGCTAGGACATATGACTTGGGCAGATATCTTGACTCTTAATCTAATGATCTTTCCCTCACATTGTCTATCAATTAATGGTAAAGCATAAAAAGGTGCTACAGGAAGAATCCAGCTATTGCTGCTGATACATGTTTAAGAAAACAAGTGTTGATTTTCTCAGTCTAGCCCTTAACTCTCAGTGTTCATTTGTCTGCTAATGTTCATTTTGTGCTTGTACATCTTGCTAGCTGATTTTCAGACCCCCTCAGTGTATCAGCCATAGTAATAGCTTAGCTGTGAGAACATACCCACAGGATCGATTCTGTAGGATCCCAATGCAGTTACCAATCCTGGTTTGTGGTTGATTATACTTCTAGTTAAAATACAATGCTAATAAGACCAAGGTCATGGGATTAAACTCCAAGTCAGTCAGCTCCTAAACTTTGTTTTACTGTAGATATAAGATGAGAGTTCATAATCTTTGCCCCAGTGAGACCAACCCCAAAGCCATCTTCAATGCCTAAAAATTGCCCTTCCAAGGTGGATGGTGAGGAAAGTCATTCATCCTTGTCATGAGAACAGTATTTTAGAGTGCTTTGTGGTCCTTTTACATATATTAGGCTATTTAGTCCTCATCACATCCTTGTGACTTAGGTATTATTGTTTTTTTCTTTTAAGATAAAAAAGTTAATGCTCTTAGATCCTTTCGTCTTTTTACCATATCACCTGCTTCCAGAACCCCACATTGCCACTGTGTATGGGATCTCAAATTACACTACGCGACCATTGCCCAGAAGGTTTCATGAAACTATAGCCCCGCAAGATGCTCCTTAAAAAATAAAAGTCTTCTTTGGTCAAATACATTTGGGAAAGAGTGCATACTTTGTCCCTGTTTTAGAGTTTCATACTTCACATTAGCTGCATAAAAGATTGTGAGGAATTCTACCCATTTTTATCCCAGATTTTGTCAAATCTATTTGCCTCCAAGACCTTTTTTTGGTGAATACTTTTGAAATGTTATTGAAAATCTTTTGGGCCATGCTGCAATAAAGAATGCAATTAACCAGTGGTACCTAATTGTCTACTGTGAGTCTCCATTTTCTGTTAGTCCCTAGAGAAAATGGGCTTTAAAGGTCATAAATCTCTTAAAGATTGCAGCTGAACCATATAACCCATCTGTCCTACTCCCACTGAAAACCAGCATACCATCTGCAGGAAACCTGGCAGGTGATCATTAACATCTGCTTGCATACTTCTAGTTACTGAGATTCTGGTTTCACACAATTCTTGCTCTTGACCCACTCTATAGCCCTCCTGGTATCTGAAGGTGGTGTTCATGGCCTTGAGCTTTATGACATTTGGTTTTCAGTGACAAAATCAATTCTCTACCCAGAAGCCAGAGAGATCTTATTTAAACAACAAAGACAAAACAAACAAAACACATTGTTCTTCCTCCTTGTGCAAATACACTCAAAGTTTTCCCATTGCACACAGGAAAAGTCTCAACATCTGACCATCACACAGAGCATGAATAGCCTGCTCCTCTGACTTCACCTAACTTACACCCCTCTTCTACTTGCTGCCTGCTCTAGCCACACTGGCTTTCACTCTGTTCCTCTGGGCTCTGAGCTCATTCTGCTTGGTAGACCCTGCACCAGCTGTTCCCCTCCTGCCTGCAATGCTCTTCCCTTACCTCTTTGCAAACATCACTCCTTTGTAGCAGTTGTGCCTCAGCCCAAATCTCACCTCTCTGTATAGATCTTACTTCATCACCTCTTCTAAATAGTGACCCCTCATCAGTCTGTATCACATCACTCTGTCTTATTTCCCATTCTCTAATTATTTTATCTAAAATAATTTTCTTTGTTTATTTGTATATATGTGTGGCTGTTTTAGTCAATGTGAATTCCCTGAAAATTAGGACATGCTTCTTTGTGCCTAAAAGCCAGCAGAGTGTCTGGGACATGGTAGATGCTTAATAAAGATTTGATGAATAAATGAATGATGAGTGCTTGATGAAGGCATATGACCTGCATTAGGGGCTGAGGAGGAGCTGAACCCAACCAGAGATGTGACTGTTGGGTCACCCTGAACCACTTGCTCCCCTGCCTGGGTTGCTGTCTTCTAAGGTAGCCATTTATCCTCTGCCACTCACACTATTTTCTCCTCCACCCTAATGAGGACACTCTGTCTATCCACAGCCCACAATAGGCACTGTCTTTAAATGTCTATTGTAATAACTAGAATAAAGATTTCCATAAATATGATTTCTCTACCAGGAAGCATACATTGTATATTATTCTCCCAATGTTAAATATAGATTTGTCAAAATGCACAATCCATCATCCAGGGTGAAGTGTATATGGGGAGAATATTATAATATGCTCTCTACAGTATTTTTAGGATCTCTTCTCTCTCTTTGCTGCCATAAAATATTATCCTACAGGATATAAATCTTATGATCCAGATCTATTCCCTCATGTCATCTACTTGGTTTCACACATTTAGTCGGGCCTCTGGGGCCCTCATGGATGGTGTTTCTTGCTAGGACTTTAGAAGTGAAGTAGGAAAGGGTGAGATGGGGGTGGACGAAATGGGAGCAGGCAGACACAACAAATCCTTAGACACACAGGAGGCCAGGACATTTTCCCCTTCAAATTATCTCCTCATTTTCCCCTTCTGCAAACATCTCTTACCTTAAACAGAGTGCTTTTTCCTCTAAGGCTAAGAGGGTGCATTTACCCACTACTCCCTAAAAGAGTGTGGCTTGGAGGTAGCCTGGCCTGGATTTATTTGGGTGAACCCTGGCTCCCAGAGTCGCTAGTGCCTGACTGTCAGACCGTTTCTACACTTCAGCCAAACCTAAGCAGAGAGAGAGGAAGAAAAAGAAAGAGAGAGAGGAAGAAAAAGAAAGAGAGAGAGACAGAAACAGACAGACAGACCCTATAGACCCAAGGCCTGTGGGAGAAGGCAGTCATTGGTTAAATGTTGATAAATATAATTAGTAGTTGTGAGGTATTATATCTACTTTGAATCTGTCACAACCGATATTCAATCAGAAGAGATAACATGGTTCTGTAGACAAAGTACTAGGCTAGCTGTCAGAAGACCTGGATGATTCTCTTTTTGGTTTTATCATTACAGAGTACTTGTATGACTTTAAGTAAATCCCACTCTCTCCTAGGCCTCAGCTTTCCCATCTGTGAAATGTTTGATCTCTATAATGTTTAATGCCCTTTCAGACTCTGACATTCTAGAGTCTAGTCTAATTGATTGGAAAATGTTTACTGATTCGACAACATTTTAGTTATTTAGTCAAATTTTAGCAACCCTCAGTGCACTTTTTCAAATCCAGTAAGCAGGTAAGTCTCTGAGTTCTTGGATTCCCTTGTAACAAAATCCTGGGATCCTGCACTAACTGTCCCCCTCCTGCCTGCAACCTGCTTTTCTTACTTCTTTGCAAAGATCACTACTCTGCAGGAGTTGTGCCTCAGCCCATATCTCACTTTCCTGAAGAGATTTACCTTTGTGACTTCTGAATAGATGCATTTGGAGTCTTAAGTGTTAAGACACAACTTTTAACCTGCTATGTGAATAAGTTACCCAGTAGAGAGATGAAAGGAGGCAGACTAGAAAGGGAGCCAGAGATGGAGACTACATTGTCAAATATGACAAGTAGGAGAGAAGAGATGGGGCATTTTTCAGAATCAGAACTCTGTGTGTACTGGGTTAATGCACAGACTTCCATCATGTTGCTGGGATGAAACACAGTATTTGCCATTTAGAAAGCACTCAAATATAGTGTTCTCTTTCTTCCTCTTCTTCTTCTTCATTTTTTTTTTTTTTTTTTTTTGAAACAGGGTCTGGCTCCATCACCTGGGCTGGAGTGCAGTGGTGCCATCATGGCTCACTGCAGCTTCAAACTGTAGAGATGGGATCTCATTATGTTGCGCAGACTGGTCTTGAACTGCTGGTCTGAAGCGATCCTCCCACCTCAGCCTCTTAAAATGCTGGGATTACAGGCGAGAGCCACTGTGCCTGGCCTGTAATGCTTTCTGATAGTAATAATTAAGAGTTGATACTTCAACACCTGCCCAGTGCCAGACACTGTGCCAAGGACATTTCCCTACATTAACTCCTTTCATTCCCTGAGGTGGGTTTCAAATTGGAGAAGGGAGGTCTAGAAACAGCACAAGGCAAGCTGAGAGATGACCTCTACCAGTCTGACTACAGAGCTTGAGTCCTTAATGTCTGTGATATGTCATGGATGTTTGAAATAGTCTTGGGATATGGGTCAGCTTCAGTTTCTGGAAAATCCTCTCATGTAGCATGCTGTCTTCCCCTGATGCCAGATAAAGAGGCATTGCTACATTAGAATCTATTGAAATATAAGCAAATAAAATTGAGTGGTATGTTTGATGTATTCCTGTCTCATCCCTGGGAAGTCTATACACATACACACCTATTCTTTGGTCCATCTATCCACCCACCCACCATTCGACACCCAGTATCTGGCACTTGTGAGGACTCTGTGTTAGGTAATGGAGATACAATGGTAAACCAGCCCATCCCCAACCACTTTGGGATTGTCACTTTGACAATGGGAGAGACTGACAACTATGTAGGCAATAGCAATTCAGTCTACATGCTATGTTAAGGATGAGTTCAGCAGGCAGGGACACCTCACCCCAGCCTTTGGGGACCTCAAAGAAAGCTTCCAAGAGGAAGTGCCAGCTTTGACACTGAAAGATAAGGAGGAACCAGGCAGGAGAGGGGTTTTGGTACAGTTACATGTGCATAAAGAGTACTATATATGGGTAGAAGGAACAGCAACAGCAAAGGCCTGGCAGAGATAGAGAGAGCATTCAGGGAACCCTGCCAGAGTGTCAGATTCTGAGAGCCCTGCCTCCAAGAAACTCTGTAGCAGAGCGTGTCCAACAATCAGAGTGAGTAAAAAACAAGGCCAGGAATTCCCTCTTGGGGAGGCAGGAGGGCAGGAACCAGTAAGAGCAGGAAAACCCACACACTGCACGGAGTGGGCTGTCCAATTCTATCCTCACCTCACTCAAACCTCTTTGATAATCAATCCTGGTTAGGGCACCATCCACTTAGTATCAATAAATCTCCCAGCCCTGGGCACTGGCCCTGACAGCTCTCTCCCAGGGAGGGAACTCCTGGCATTAGCAACTCCTTTTTTATTGTCACTTCCTTTAAGGCCTCTCACACTGACATTTCTCCTTGGCTCCTGTCCCTGGGAATGTGGCAGCCTCATTGTAAATAGCGGATAATGAGGTGACAGGACAGCTTCATTTTAGGGGAGGGAGATCAAAAGTATGTGTGAATGGGGGGACTTTCAGGCACTCATTTCCCTCCTGGAATAATTCTATCCTTATTGGTGGGAATCACATTCTTGATCATCTTACTCTAATGTTGTGACATCAAAGGATGAGCTTTATTTCCATCACTCAGAGGACAATAAGAGTGCCTGTCAATCCCTTTTTATATTCTCTTGTATCCTAGATATAATGCTGACATGCAAAGAATTACCATAATATATATAAATCATCCCCAAGCCCTTAAACAATATCACATTTACTTAGGATTCTGAGACACGTCCAGGGTGTCTGTCATTTACTAGATACAATGTTATCATTTATTTAGTAAATTCAACAGGTATTTATTGGCACCAGAAACTAATACTGCCAGAAAATTGGGGTACCACAGTTACACAAGACAGACATGTTTTCTACCTTCACAGAGCTTAAGCAAGAGTTCAGTGAGTTTTACATTAAGGAAAATAAAGGGTGATTTGACAGAGTAATAAAGGGATCAGCCACAGGATAAATGATCATAAGTGCTATTATAGTCAGTGTTAACTGGGTCCTTTAGCAGAGGCCGGGCACAGTGTTAAGCACCTTGTTCCTGTGTCTAGATAGAGGGACCACTTTATCCAAAGCACCAAGATAAAAGAGAAGGGCACAACAAAAAAACTCCAGAAACACCAGTATGACTGGGGTTGGGGTATGGCACAGAGTTGGAGACGGGTGGGGACTAGGTTGCCAAGGGCCTTGCCTGGGCTGGAGAAGTTAAGTCATTGTGTCATGTGTCAATGCCGCATTTCACTTTGGTTTTGGATTCATCTAAGCCTCTCAAGAACTCTCTTCATCCAGGCCCTGGTGCCCAGTTGGAAGATGGCTGCAAAAGAAGATGTGGAAGAAAAGCCATCCTTCCAGGTCATATTTGTGTATTTATTATTAAGCATGGGTCTTAATTACTAGGCGCTGAAAGTCAATGAGATGTGGTACTGCATATGAGGCTAAGAATGAGAACAAGGCTGGGCTCACTGGTCCTGGAATTTAGACTCACCCTGTGGGCTGACATATGTAACCAAGGGCAGGGGGCCAGGGCAAACAGACTGATTAACTGGAGCTTCCCTTATAAAAATCTTCAGGTGCCTGACATGATTGTGGAGAAGTAAGTGCAAAGAAGCAAGTCTGTGAACAAGCCCCTTCTCCTCTCTGGGTTGCATTTTTCCTCTCTGGATAACAGAGTTTAAACTAAATCAGTGTTTGTCAAACTTTTTTTGTTTTGGTGAAGTACCTGTAATAGAACTTTTGTACTCACTGGGGATGTGTAGTCCTACAGATTGAAATTTTCTGTTTCTTCTCTCCATCTTTCTTCTACCTAATCATTCACCCATCCAACAAGAGTTTCCTGAACGTGTAGTGTATGCTAGGCAGCAAGCTGGTGCTAGGGGTATACATCACTGGATAAAAAGATAAGTCCCTGCTCTATTGGAGCTTAGGCTCTAGAGAGCGAGAGAGATGACATGTGAATAAACAAGGCCATTTTGGATGCTGCAAATATTACAAAGAAAATAAAATGGGATGATGTGAGAGTGACTGGCAGGACTATTTTAGACAGGATGGTCAGGGAGACCTCTCTGTGTCATTAGCACTGGAGCTGAGAAATGAACCCTAAGAAGGAGCCAGCCAGGCTAGAGGCTAAAGAAACAGTCTCAGGCAGAAGGAATGGAACAGAGGCTCTGAATAAGGCTCAGGAACAAGACTGAAGAGCTTGAGAAACAGAAGGCCCATGTGGACACAGTATAGGGGGAAAGGGGGAAAGCAGTAGAGATGAAGGTGAGGAGAAAGAGATCACATAACTCTCTGAGTAAAACTGAGCTCCTCTAAGGTATCGGCACTTCGTGTGTGGCATGGGTGCCTGGAGAGCTCTAGCACATCACTTTGGCCTAAGAGGGTCAGTCCTAGCTGGTCTCACAAGACCTTTCCTCTCTAACATCCCATAGCTCAAGTCCATGGATGAGAGACAATGGAGGGGAAGGTTGTTGTGACTCAGTGGGATAACCTAGAAAATGGGAACAGGAACATCTGACTTAAGTGTAATGGCACGACAAACATGGGATGCTCAGTGAGTTCACTGAGTTCCAGCACAGACGTGGCTGTTTTTCAGTTGTTTCTCGGCCGTAGGCTCTGGGTCTACACTCATGCCCCTGCTCCAGCCTGCACAGGCCTCCTGCCTCCTGATTTCTTTCTTTAAGGATCTTTAAGGATCTTTGCAGATCCTCTCCATTCTTTAAAAGTTAAGCTCAAATGCCATCTCCTCCATAAAGACCCTTACGCCTCCCTACTCCTAGCTATAAACTGAAAGTCTCCAGCCATCTTTTAAATGTACATAGAAATGCGTGCATCTTATCAATTTTTATCCAACACCCATGCTTTATTAGTTTAGGTTCTGTAATTTGTAAGAACAGAATGTTGGAAGGATATGAGGAAGCCCCAGCTGAAAAAGTGCCTCATATAAGACAGAAATTGCAGCAGCTCTAGAAATCTAGATGTCAGAATTTCATGGACGGTCTCTTTAGAGTCTCACCATTGCTCCAGCCATTTGTGATAACGGTTTATACAGTTCAAGATTAGCCTTGCTTAGGCATGGGCCACCCTTGGGTCAAGGGAAGCAGAACAACTATCCACGTTACTAAGCTACAAGCCAGAGGAAAATTAAGGTGCTGTGAACAGAGAGGAGATGCATGCTGGGCATATCAAACCAACAGATGTCTACTAAATGTCTGATTGCAGTATTTCATAAATTAGAGCCCAAAATCATGTTAGGAGCTCCATAAATGTCCACAAATATGTTAGGAACTACATATATCTAAACACCGAGTATTAAATAAGGATCTATGTCTAACTCAGTCCTTGTCTTTCCTCTATGGGCTAGACACTGTGGAATAGAGTGGTGAATAAGACAGATGATGCCTTTGCCCTCATAAAGCTTATATTATTCTTCATATCCCTTTGAAGGGTTCCCATACTGACTACACAATATTTTTGGACATGAACAAATATAAGAATAAATGAATGAATGCAAGTCATTTACCTATTTTAATCTGTGGATATTAAGTTGACCCATCTTTCTTTCATGACATGTCTTGCACTGAATGAATTGATTATTTTATTTTATATTATCAAGTAACTTTTTGTGTATTTATGCCTTTTCACCTGAAATTGAGATGTAAGCTTCCTTGAAGGAAGAGGCTCTCCAAATCCTCATTTTTCCGCTAATATAATGAACAATAACTCATACAGAGGTAGGTAGGGAATAACCAAAATTGCATGATGCTGTAACGTGTTTCATATTCCTCTAAATTAGGCTGCCCATCTAGCATCCACAGGTCTGGAAGATACATAATACTCTCCTGTGCTTCAGTCCACTGAACTTGATCACTCCCTGTTAGCTTAGGCCAACAGAGAATGAGAGCTGTGCTCTTGGGCTGGCACTCAAGCCCTGCCAGCCTTAATGTATTCCACCTACAACACCCAGTCTCCTCAGTCATTTCTCCCCAGGAAAGAAGATTTACATCCCATTACAGAACTCAACCCTGAAGATGTTGAATGGGTTCAAAATGAGAGCATTTTCACCCCATATGGCAAACTCCTTAGCATCACTGTGTACCCACGTGTTATTATGAGAAGAGGATGTTTCAGGGATGGTCCATAGAGTGACTCAACATGTATACTGTTCTCTTTGACCTATCACTTCACCTAAGAACAGTCATAGAGTCACGGATTGTTAGTACAGAAAGGTACCTGGTCTTGAAGGACTATTGGCCTAGAAAAAAGCCTAGACAGCTGTCTAAACAACTCCATTTTAAAGTGTATTTAATTTACATGTGCCTGGAATATGCAAAACCTGGTGTCCAGAGCATTACTAATGATAAGTAGAGCCTCCTACCTCACATGATGTTCACATAGTAGTCACTCCCAACTGTCTATTTGTTCTGAGAAGCTAGTACTACTTAGAAAAATACCATTCTTCTTCTTATTTATTATTGTAGTTATATCACCTATTGAGTGTTTACTATGTTCCAAATTCTATTCTTGGTACTTCACATACATTTTATCACTTACTCTTCACAATAACCCTCTAATTTCTTTTTCCTATTTCATGCATGAGGAAGCTGAAGTTCAGGGAGATTAGTCTTCTCCGAGTCATTCATGTGGTGAGTGGCAGAGCTGGGATATAAATAATGTTCTGTCCTACTCCATGGCCTGTGCCATAAACCATGCTACTCCATCCCCTGAGAGTCCATCAACACAAACCAGAGCTTTCATTCTTTGGATAATAATAACAGCCAACACTGAGCACTCACTATGTGCCAAATACTAAGTTAAGTGCCTTACATGAATTACTCGTTTAATGCTAATTTGATAGCACAGGGTGGGGATACAATGTTTATTTTTATTTCATAGAGAGAAAACTGAAGCTATTTAACTTGCACAAGGTCATATAGCCATTAAGTAGAAGATTCAGAATCCAAGCACAGACATTCCAACTTCAGAGTCCTCACTTTGCTCTTCTATGCCAGGTATAGGCAAACTTTTTCTGCAAAAAGCCAAATAGTAAATATCTTAGGTTTTGCAGGCCATATGGTCTCTGCTGCACTACTGAGTGCTACTTTTATAGCATGAAGGCAGCCAAAGACAATATGTAAACAAATGAGTGTGGCTGTGTTTCAATAAAACTTTATTTAGAAAATCTGGCCTTGGGCTGGGTTTGGCCTGTGGGCTGTAGTTTGTAAACTCCTACCCTACACTATTCTGCTACTAGATAGCAAGGATGAAATGCTGACAATTTGGGAGAGGTAATAATAACTTATAGTGTATTATACAATTTTCAATCTCTTACATTCATTTTCTGTTGTGAATACTCAATAAGGTAGGCAGGGCAGGAAGGATGACCTTTAAACCCATGAACAGATGAGGAGCCAAGGGTCATGCAAGGATGGACACAGGTCTGAGTCCACGTATTCCTTTTCCACTTGTGGTTCTTTCATGGTGACTCTGGGTGCTCTTAAGAAGAGTAAGGGAAAGGAACCCTGACAGGACCAAAGTCGATTGTTGAGGTCCCAGTTTGACTGAAGACCACTGCTTGCTGATTTCTGTACAAGAATCAATGGGACTGTGAAGCTCACAGATAGACTGCAACTGATATGTTGGCACAAGGACAGAGGTTCTGGGTTCCAGGCTTCCTCTTCTTAGCACCGGCCAGCTTTGGGCTAGAGGAGGCTATGAAACTGCTCCATGGCTAAAAGCCACTCTGATGAGATGGCAGAGGAGACCCTAGTCTTGAGAGGGCAGGGGTTCTCAGAGGTTCATTCAAAAACTGGATATGTACCAAGGGACTCACAACACTGTGGATGGACCCTTTGAGGCCAAGACTCCACCACATGTGGAGACTCAGCCAGGAATGCTGGGCCAGGGGCTCAGTCTGGAACTGGGGTGAGGAGCTGTGTTTGAAATAAGGGATCTGAGACTTGGGGTCTGAGCTTTGGGTCAACAAGGCTCATTCTTGGGTTAGGTTCAGGGGCCACAGTAAAGGCTACAGTCCAAGGCCGGAGTGAGTGTTCACTCAGCCTCATCTGGGGCTAGGAGGTGGGATTCACTAAAGAGCCCTGGTAGGGAGTACATCTACCTAGCTGTGCCTTTGTGCAGCCTTTGGGAACTAGCACATGAACCAGCCAAAGCAGAACAAACAAAAGCAAAGCCGTTAGCCAAAAAGAAGTGGGTTGTGGGAGAGATTAGCTTTACAGCTTCCCCTCCTGGCCCAGTCATCTCCGCAATCCCCATAGTCACAAAGCACGTTCTGCTGGTTCATGAATGAACCACTACTGCAAGGAACAGCAGGTAAATCATTCATTAAATGAAGGCAGACTCTTCCTTTGGCTGTCTTAATTTCTGTTCCTTGGGTGAGCGGCAGAAAAAAAATCTTTTGTTTCTTATTTGCCATTCCTTTCCCATGAAAATCATACATGCAAATGGTTTTCCTAGGCCAACCAGCAAAAATACACTGTAATGCATACCCATGAACTTGATCAGCATCTGTCAATCAAGACAAAGCTTTACTGAAAGCTACAGAGGACAGCCCGAGGGTTCCCTAAATCAGCAAAATTCATCTTCTAGCTAGGATTTATCCACTGAGGAAGTGAAAGGACAAAAACGAAGGATAAAATAAAGCTATGGAAGATAAGAAGTTCTGCATCTTTAAAACCAAGTGGCAACACCAGAAACTAAGTCCCACTTCATCTATACCTGAATTCACTCCTGACCCTGCCCTCAACTGATTTCTGGAGCTGTGAGCACTAATTAAGTTGAGGGGTAGACACAGAAGAAAAGCTGAATCATTTTTATTTCTGTTTTTGTAATCTATGGTCTTAGCAAAGCATACTGCGAAAACGACATTTGAAACAAATGCTCGGCCAATAGAGTCTTGCAATGCACGTATACTTGCCTTTCCTTTTCTTCAGGGGTGTGAGATCAATCAAGAGTCTGCCAATAACGGCACTTTGAACTCTGAGTTTCTGAGTTCTGGCCCTGCCTATCTTTCCCACCACATCTGCTTCCAGGCGATTCCGCCTCTGCCTGGGCTTCATGCTGGTCTTTCTCTTACTTTTCAGGACAGTCCCAACTTTCTTGCCTTGAGGCTTTTGCACAAGCTGTTGTCTCCTAGCAAGCTCTTCCCACCCTCTTTAAGTGGCTGACCCCTTCGCATTCTTCAGATCTCAGCTTAAAATGTTCTCTCTTCATAGAGGCCTTCTCTAAAATACTCATCCTACTCTTTTTTTTTCTTTTTTTTTTTTTGAGATGGAGTCTTACTCTGTTGCCCAGGCTGGAGTGCAGTGGCACGATCTCGGCTCACTGCAAGCTCCACCTCCCAGGTTCATGCCATTCTCCTGCCTCAGCCTCCCAAGTAGCTGGGACTACAGGTGCCTGCCATCACGCCTGGCTAATTTTTTTTGTATTTTTAGTAGAGACGGGGTTTCACCGTGTTAGCTAGGATGGTCTCGATGTCCTGACCTTGTGATCCACCCGCCTCGGCCTCCCAAAGTGCTAGGATTACAGGATGAGCCACCATGCCCGGTCCCTACTCTTTATTCTCTATTGCAGTACCTTGTTTCTTTCCATCATACCTTATCTCTATCTTTAATTATCTTGTTTAACTTTTGGTTTATTTGTTTAATTTCATCTCCCTGATTAGGGCAAGAATCATGTTTATTTACTTATCACTATTGTCCTAGCATCTACCACAGTGCCTGGCACATGGTAGGCACTGAAACATGTCTGCTGAATGGAATAAATGCGCAAATGACCAAGTAAGCTGCAGGTTCTTTATATGACTAAATGACCGAGTTAGCTGCAGTTTCTTCATATGACCTTAGTCATTTCTCCTCTTTGGGAGTTATTTCCTCATTAGTAAAATAAGTGAGATTTAATTAGCTCTACCACTGTTTCACCTCTCTAACTTACACATTTTCTTCTTTACCATTTTACAGAAGGAGGAATGGAGGCATGACAACCAAGAGCACATGCTGCCCAGCCCAGGGACCAAAACTCAGGCCTCCTGGACAGTTTCAACCACTGAGACTTTAGCAAAAGCTCAGCTGCCTTCTCTGCCAAGATGCTCCTCACTATCAAGTATTTAGTTCCCTTTGTACCAACATTTGAATCGCTTTTCAAAGTTTCTCAAAACATGGCAGGAAACAACTCCTGCTAAGTAACAGAATTCCGGACGACATTTGGAGAAAAAAATGCATTTCTCACTATCCTGGAGTGTACTCTTTGTATATCCCTGCTAAAATTAAGAGTTCCAGGAAAAAGGCTGAGATTCAAATTAATTCTGGAGGAAACAGTAAGCAAGGAAGAAGGGAGTATAAGGCACAGGAACACGTATACTATGAAACTGGGGGAAGCATTTGAGGAAAGAATGAAAATGAAGCAAATGTACTAGTTTTCCTGCTTTTGCATAACTCGCTCACAGACAGATCCATGAGCAGGAGCCTCCCTGCCCCTGATTCACTCTCCAGCCTCATTCCTAACAGTTTGCCAATCACCTGAGGCCCCACCCACATAGTTGCATATGAACCATTTCCTTCCAGGCCTTCATACTTTTGCATATCCTCCTCAAAAATGCCCCTCCATACCTGGAAAACGTCTACACATCCTTCAAGACCCCAGCCAGATGTTGACTTCAGTGGAAAGCTTTTCAATCCTTCCAGAAAAAATTCATTACTTCCTCCTCTAAGGTTCTAATATACTTTCTGTCTTAGCACGTATCTTGATATTCTATAATTTCACATTTTCATATCTGTCTTCTTCATCAGACTGTGAAATTCTGTAGGACAGGGCTGGGTCTAATCTATTTCAAAAGTCTCAGGGCCTGTCCCTGACCCTGACATAGTAGATGTTCAATAACAGTTTATTGAATATGTACTGGTCTGCTCACCTGTGATATGAGGACCATACTAACTGCCTTACACGCTGTGAGGATCAAATGAAAGAATAAGCTTACCAAAGTCCTAGTTACATGTGAGCCATCCATTTATTTAAACTGCACAACCCAAATATGAGGTGGGCTGCACAGGATATTATTATTGTCCTTTTCCAGATGAGCTTCCAAGGGTTAAGTTGCTTGCTCTGAGTAGCACAGCCAATAAATATTAAACTAGAAAAAGAAAACCCAGCTGCCTGACTTTTGGTAGGATTTTCTCCCCCATCAGATCACTTATGCTTTTCAAAAATTAGCTGTAAGTTTGGTCATGCAGATTGACTAAAGAAAACATGGATGCAGGTCCCTCTAAAGATGTCACAAATGTATTTACAATGCTCACTTTACATCTCCATTCTCACCCTGGCCTAGGGCTCTGCCACTGCTCACCTGTCACTGCAGACTTATTGCACTTTATCACTGGCCTTTGTCACTTTAATTCATCCCTGCCTCCATCTTGCCCACTTTCCCTTTTTCCGTTCTCATCCATCCTTCACCTAGCAGCCAGGAAGCTCTTTTGAAAATGGAAATCACATCCTGTCAAAACAGATCCCCTCAAGCCCCTCATGCTTTCTCATCATGCTTTGAATAAAGTATCAACTCCTTTGCATGACCTTTGAGAATCTGCACTGTCTAAGCCCTGTTGACCTGAAAAACCTCATCATTTCCCTTTCCCTCATCTGCTGCTTCTGCAACATACCATACCTCCCCCAATGCGGTTCTCACTGCCCAAAACTCTTCTCCCCTACTTTTGCTTGGCTGGCTTCTTGTTATCTTGCAAGGACCACCCTAAGCAGGTCATCCTGCTGTTCCCAGTCACAACATTTAGTTCGTATCCTTCACAGAACTTTACTCAAGTCCTAATTACAGTTGAAGCCCTCTTAACTGATGCACCGTGGATGGCAATTAGACTATTTAAAAAATATACAAAAAAAACCTTAAAACACTGTGGAGCACATGTATTGATCAATATTTTGATATCAGGAACTTGAAGGCACTTATAAAATAAATATAAGTTTAGATTTTTTTCCATGCTTTTCCCCAACCTTAGAGTCGTCTCTCTGATACCTAATATTACAATGATTTTAGTGATTCATCCGATAGCCTTTCAAAAGTATTTAGTTTAAAAAAAAAAAGACTTTCTTTTGCACACATATTTCACTAGTTCACATAATTTTAATTAACTTGTCCAAATATAATAAAAACATAGAAATATAAACAGGTTTGAAAACAAACAGAATTGATTCTTGATTCTGGTATGCCACCAGCAAAGTTGATATGAGCAGAAATATATGAGTTGATTAGAGAAGAGGCTACTGGCCAGGAGCTTTTGACTCACCAGGGGCATGAGTGGGAGTCTTTAGAGAGAGTGTGTAGAATGTGGTGAATCCAAAGAGGTGGTTGAAGGGATAAGACTGCATCTAATCATTTATTAGCTCATTGATTATCTAGATGTTCCCCTTTTAGGACAAATTTTTGAGGCAGAGCCTCTTACTCATTTCTCAGCACATCTATCTAGTGCACAACACAGTCTTTGCCATTGAGAGGTACAATCAATGTCAAGTAAATGAGTAAACAAGAGAGTGGACTATTTCTCTCCTTAAATGAAGAGATTTTGTTTCCTCATCTGTAAGTGAACAGACATGGACTGTGCAAACACAGTTATTTCCAGATCCAAATGGCATTACCATTAACAGGACATGTTTCTCTATCTCAAGTTCTGATTTCCTCCATAGGTTCTGCACACACTCAGAACACTGCATTATTGACTTCCCTTGCACTTCCACACATACACCAAGCAACCACCACCACCACAGCCATGCTGCTACAAAGCCTACAACTGGGGCCACCTGTTGGCTTTAGGATGATTACTTCTCCTCCACCCCCTATTGTCTCCTTCAAGACAGCTAAGGAGATAAGGCCAGATGGTGCTAAAGCCATAAAATCTCTGCTGGATTTGCTTCTTTGAGGGTACTGTGCAGGTCTAGAGCTGCTTTGAGCATGGGAGGGAGGGGCCTTCACTCTGAAGATCTGAGGTGGGAAGGTTGGACCTGCCTTGTTCAAAGCATTGGGCAAAAATTCCTTTTTATTTCCTATTGTTTTGGGTTGGCCTCTTCTGGTCCCCATAGTGCTGAGATCCAGACAGCCAAGAATAGGTGAGGGCCACAGGGAAAGTAGCTTTCTTGGGTCCTCCAGCTCACAGAAGCCCACAGCATAGCTTGGAGCAACAGCCACATAGTAATAAACATTGGGCTTTTTCTCTTCAATATATTCCTTTGCTTATCTCCCTCACATATCTAAGAAAAGAAAGCGGATCATTGAGGATCTGGAGAACCTGGCACAGCCACATGGCAACAAATGATGATGATGATGATAATTATCACTATTATTTCTAACATTACTAATAGGTGCTTGCATATATTGAGCACTTTAATGCTAGAAAATAGACTACACATTTTACCTTCATCAACTCTTTTAATCTCTGTAACAGCTTAAGAGGGTGTACTTTATTATTATTGCCATTTAACAAAAGAGGGACTAAAACATAGGTAGGCAGAGGTCACAGAACTGATAATAGTGGAGCTACAATTCAAACCCCTGTATGTCTGATTCCACAGTATGAGTCTTTATCACTTTGCTAAACTACCTTGCAACATATCTATTATAATACCAAAACATTCACTGAATAAGTAAATTTATCGATTCAACATAGTGTATGTGGTATAGACTGGGGAAAACAACAGTCAAGACCCTTGCCTCTAAGAGGGTCATTCCAATGCGATGAAAGACACAGACTTATGAGCCACTAATAAAAATTGTATGAGAAAATGAAATAAATTCTACAGTAGAAGCACAGCTTGTTCTGCACATTCAGAGGGAAGGGCAATCCCTTAAAGAGGGAGAAGAGGGCAGATTTCCAAGATGAGGATCCTGAAGTGCAAGCGTGTTTTTAAAAGTCCAAGGCAGAAATGCCTACTACACAGTGCAAATGCATGACTGAGTGTGTGCATGTGTTCCCAAGTGTGTGTACACGGATCCCAAGTACCGCTTCCAAATCCTCCTCAACCTAGTCACCACTGTGCAGCTAGAGTTGTCCTATAAGATTGAATGTATTTATTATCCTTGGTTTCAGGGGAGCAGGAGAAGGAAACCCTGAAAGTCTCCCAGTTTTTGTTAACTCTCTACAATGTCGCTCATCACAGACGTTTCCCACCTGCCTTCTTCTCACTTTCTTCAATGCTGAGACAGTTTAAAGTGTTTCCAATCTTCTCACTTCACTGGCTGTCAACTGGGCTGCAAGCTGTGAAGGCCCCAGAGTCAGCAGAGGGTGCTGTGAAAAGCATGCTGAGGATGTCTTGTGGAAGCAGGAGCTGGATGTTTCAGCTTTACCCAAAGCAGGGAGGAAGGGGGAGGGAAGAGGAAATGAGGAGGAGGAAAGGCATTTTTGCCCTCCTCACAGCCCAAGTCTGCGGAGGAAAAGCAGAAAGGGCATGCAAACCATCCAGGGCACTGGCCTGTGAGTTAGCACACTTGAGGACTAGTACACAGGCCCACCCCTGTCTGTCTCTCTGTATAAACTTGACAATTTTCTTCCTGTCCCTGGGCTGGAGGTTCTCATTGGTAAAACAAAAGATTTGGCTGCAGTTGCCTGCAGTTCCCATATTCTATGATAATTCTCAGCAGCATAGTGGTGACTAGGAGAGGAACAAAGCTGGTCTGTAGACACGACAGAATTCTAACTGAGAGGCTGACTATGGTAACTGCCCTTCTGCACTCACTACTGGATCTGAACACACCACAGAGAGTGGACCATCCAAGGCAGGACTTTAGAACAGGAAGAGGAAATTATAAAAAGAAATCAATAATTTTCTCTATTGTATAGATCAAAAAAACCCACAAACAAATCAAACACAAAAAAGCAAGACTATGATCCAAGAATAGGCAAAGATGCTCATATACAAGGATCTGAAGAGAGGACAAATGCAGATGAAGTTGTAGGTGCATTTCGTTAACTTTTTAAATTGCCTAACAGTGGCCAATTAGTCTCAGATGCTACCTAGAAGACTGAGATAATGTTCGCTGCAATAGTCATAACACAGACAATAAAAACTATCATTTATTGAACATGTACTAAACACTTGCATTACTAGACATGTTGTAATGTAATTGTTCCCAATCACAATGCCATGAAGAAGGTACTAGAATCTCCATTTACAGAGGAAAATATGAAAGTTCAAGGGCACACAGAAATGACAGACACAGAAATCAAAGCCAGGTCAGTCTGAACTTCAGCTCCATGCTTGTAGCTGTCCTGCCTTCGGAAAAGCAAGCAGAGGGAAACAGACTTTCCTCTTTACACCAACTCCCCTGTGATGAGCAGAATCTCATTACTGCTCTATCTCTCATGCCAATCCGTCAGGGTCCCACTTAAACACCACCTCTTCTGTGAGAGTCCCAGTCAGAATTAATCCATTCTTTGTTGGTCTCTCATAGTTCTTGGCTTGTATTGTTATTAGCACACTTAACACTTCCTACCTCGTGTTAGAATTAACTGTGTCTGATCCTCCCTTCACGCTACACCTAAAGCAAGTTGCTTAGACATTTGTTATGGCACTCAGCATCTTGCATTAATGGTAGCCTGCCTGGGTTTGCCTCCCATCTTATCCAGTGAGTCCTTCCTGTGAGGACAGGAGCTGTGTCTCAGGAATCTTTCTGTCTGCCTGATACTTAATAGTGCCTTGGGAACCAAGGTTTTCTGAGTGATGCTGAGACTTGCAGCCAGTTTCTCTGTTGTCTCTGGTCTACCGACCGTGATACCACTCTGTTGTACTTTTTTTCGTACGCTTTCCATGGTCAGAGTCATTGAACAATTGCTGGGCAGGGGTCAGGAATTCCTGTGTGGAATATCTCTCAGAGAACTGGGGAGGTGGGGGCATATGCAGTTCTCTCCACTTCCCACGCCACTCTCCTCGTTGCTATCCTCTCTCCTCCAGTAGAGACCTGCCCACTTTTACCTCATTAGAATTCACTTTACAGAGAGCATCGCTTGCCCCATTCTTTTACTCTGGAGTTAGTGACTTCATTCTGACTAGGGAAGAAAGACTGATTCCTCTGAAAAAAATCGTTCTAGGTTATTTTTCAAGTGAGGGGAGATTTCTGGGGCTGAAAGGCCACCCGGAACCCTTGGGCTCATGTACCTGTGTCTACTCTGGGCTAGACACCTGAGTGGTTAAAGGAAAAGAGTTTGATGGTGGACAAACCGGATTCAAAACTGCGCTTCATCCCTTGGGCAAGTTAATTAGTAACTCTGAAACCTTTGCTTCCTCATCTGTATTATGGAAATAATAGTACCCACCCAATGGTGCTGCTCTGAGAATCAAATGCATGTAAAACGTGTTTTTGCACAGTTCCTGGCTCAGTAAATGACCACTATTGTTTCTGTTGCTGCAGTTCTCTGAGGCTATATTGTTATTGTTTTATAAATAACATTATTTGGCCACTAAGAGAGACAAGAGCAACATGCAGTGGAAAATTGTACCTCTTAGTTAATAAAAAATGCAGAATCACATGTAGCTTCTAGTTGAGAGACTAAGAATAGCTATAGTTAAGTTTCTGCTTAAAAATAACTCATGCATTTTTAGGCTATCAGAACCGAAGGTGCTTTAGAGAGCATCTTTATCAATTGTGCTAATTTATAGAAATGACATTTCCAGGACCAATCACCTAAGCTGGGGCTCAAATCCAGGTCTCCTGACCCTTGTCCATTGTATTTCCTACTGTCTCTTGAGCTGCTGCTCTTTTTTTGGATTTAACCACGCTGCATCCCTTCTGCTTTCCCATTAGTCCCTATGGTCACTGGGCACCATCTGAAGATCCTGCTTTGTCCAGTACCAATAAGATAATGATAATACATCTTGCTACACAGACAGTGCTGAGATGTGCCTATTTCTGTATGCAGAGAAGTTTCCACTCCACTCTAACTGTCCCTTAGCGTCAGTCCTACATGAGTTAATTCAGCTGAAACTAATGTGCCAACATCTATATTAGCACTGAGAGCTAAGGGTCTATCCTTTCTTTCAAATGCTGCCAATGAACTCAAATGCTGATGAGAATTGTGCTGGCATTCAGCTTCAACAGCACAACATGCACACACACACACACACATAGACACTAGATTTGTCTTTCTCCACATAGAGAGAGCAGAGTCAAGGCCTGGCATAGCTGGAAGAGATGAGATGGAACAAGACTTCAGGTGGGAACCTCTCCAACTATGGAGAGGAGACCCTAATACTGAATAATCACTCTGCCCTAAATATGTCCCACACTTTACCTCCTCTCAGCATTTGCTCAATCAGCTCCTCTGCTTTTCTCTCCTATTTAAAATCATGTAGAACTTTTAATCATTTAAAATCTATTCTTATTCCTGCCATTTTGCTGAATCATCATAACCCAATGAGGAAACTATTTTTCATTCGCATTTCACAGATAAGAAACGTGAAGGTCAGAGGCTGAAGAGACTTTCCCAGGGACACAAAGCTCATCTGTAGAGTCAGGTCTCCCTCCCTCCAGGTTCAGTGGCCTTGTTTATGTGACAGTCAGTTGACTCTCCACACTAAGTGACAGGCGTAGGCACCAGATTGCTGAGCTTTGAATCCTTGTGCTTGTGCTTGTTTGTGGCATGAGCCTAAGCCTATTCCTTAGCCAGTCTATGCCTCAGTTTCCTCATATAGAGAATCAGATAACCATAGTCTTAATCTCAAAAGACTGAAAGGAATAAATTACTGTGTGCAAAGTGCTCAGAACATTGGCTGGCACATAATATTTGCTCAGTAAATGTTGCTATAGAAACTTCACTGCATCCTGTTTGAATTCTCTCTTTCAAGGCTGATCTGAAATGCCATGAAGTCTTATTCTGACTTTTCATAAATAAATGAAATTTCTGCCTCCTTTGGACCCTATAATCATTTGTACTTTGCTTCTAGCATACAACATAGTCTGCTCTGCACTGGTATATCAATACACTTGTTTTTCTCATCCCACTCTCCCTTCGCCCGTGAGTGCCGTGGTATCAGAGAGAGCTCTGATATAAACATAACCCCTGCAGTGCCCCGTATGGTGCTTGATGACAAAGAGGAAGTCAGTCGGCAAATGCCAGTAGCACTGAACTCAACTGAACCCAGAATTCTAGTTTCCACTAAGTCCTTGAATGTTGGGGCTAGAAAGGCTTCTTAGAGACTAACCTATCCTAAATGGATGCTGGATAGCTGGGGCTGCTGGGACCAGGAAAAAGCCTTGCCCAAAGTCATACCGTTAATAGCAGAAGTAGGAGTAGAAATCAAATCTCCTCACAACCAGCATTCCTGGGCTATGTTTCTTCCATGGAATGGGGGATTAACTAGACCACACACCTGAGGCAGAAAGAGCAGGATGGGACACATGACAGCACACAGCTAAGCTTCAGCAGCAATATTGCTAAAAAAAAAAAAAAAAATAGAGATATACTAGGGACTTATATTCAGCAGCTTCAACCAGGGCTGAGGGACTGAATGAATTGTACAGCCAAGGCATCTTCTATGTGCTGACTTGGTATGTCTCTGCTGCCGTGAATGGATCAGGAGCTCTGCACAGGAGATGTTACTGAGTCCTGAATGTATTAAAAGCATTAAATGCAAACCTTTAAATGGTTCTCTTCCTCCTTCCATTTAACATGGACTCTAACCTGGAGTCCTCAAACCTTAGGCTCTAGAACACTTTCTCCATGTTGGAATTTGCATACAGAAGATACTAAAGATGCATGTTTCTTGTATGTTGAAGATGTTTCTTACAGTTTTCCACGTGATTGTCTAATCTGGTAGGGATGAGTAAAGGTAAAGTCCTTTTCGGTCTATGGCCAGAGCCTCTTCTATACAGAATACTATCAATTTTTTTCCCCCTGTTGAGGTTTCAAATAACCTTTAAAATGTACAATGAATCAGAGATAATTTAGCACTGGTCAGCATGATGTGATCAGAGAAATGTTTTGATTCCTGGTACTGTAAAATCTTGTCTTCCGAAGTAAAACAAGGTGAACAAGTCTCAAGGGGGAAAGCTCCTCCCCCATCTCTCATGTAAATGCATCAGGGGAGGAGAATCAGTGAGAAACCGGTCCTCTCGGATGGCTGCAAGTGGGTGGGGTGATAGAGAAGCATGACAAGCAGGCACAGCCCTTGGGCGGAGACTGCTGAGGCCCATATACTCAAAGTCACCCTCAACCCAAGGTGAGCCTCTGAAAATGGGTGCAGTTTGGTGTGCTGAGTCATGGTTAGAGAGAAGTGATCATTCACAACATTCTTCCTGGGGACAATTGCTGAGATGGCAAATAGCTCTGATCTTGGGACTTTGGGGGAGGTCCTCTTCTTCTTTTTATATACCCAATAAATGAGTTATTTAAAAACATCTGTTAAATGTCTAGAGTAAAGAGTGCTTATTATGGTTAAATGCAAAGGTGAGCCGGGGGAAGTGAAAGAGACTTTTTGCAAAGGAAATTCATCCAGAAGCCATTTCCAAGCACTGACTAACTTGACAGTATCCATTTGTTTCCCTTTTGAGTCATAGGAGCAGTTATTGTCATTATTATGATTTCAATCCATACATGGGTTTAACAAATGTGCTGCAGAAACAACCATATTCAACGAGCCTTCAAAGAGCTCACCTACCATCTTACTGACACCATAAAACATATTGAAGCAAACTGGCACTAATTTATTATCATCATTGCCTTAAAGAGCCATCTTCTCAATCCTGATTGATATCACTTCCCAACTATTCAACAGATGATCCATTATGCATGTTGAATGCACATATTTTGGGTGGTGTTTTAAAATTTAAGTTTCCCCTGGGCATGATGAAGCTGACTCAACACATATGGATCCCATTATTTCCAAACAAATATTCTGTCATATTAACACTGTCCATGTTGATGGAAGTAACAGAGGTAAGAGATGAAAATGCAATTGGCTTACAAATTTTGAAGTTTAGTCTCTTAGTAAGACCAATTGTTCTTTGTTGTTTGTTTTTCACTGTTAAACTTAAGTAGCGTCTTCTCTTTTGACAGGAAACTTTATTCTCTTTTTTACTGAATGCTCCATCCTGGGCTGTCACTTGCTACCTTCTGCTAACGTATAGTAAGCCCCTGCTGATGCCATTGAGCTCTAAGGTTCCTTGAAGTCATAGACACTCTTACATGAATAAGAAACAACTCTGCAGATTTCATCCTCTTGGGCTAAGTCCTGGAGGCATACTCTGTACTGCAGGGTAGGCAAATGCATGACACATACACCCTCCTCTCTGAACCCAAGGAAGACATTACTAATTAATCATGGCATTTTTTTCCAATTGATCCCAGTGCTCACCGAGTATTCACCATCCACATTCTTGGAAGCCATTATTAATTTGTCAGAATTGACAGGCTTGATAAAACCCATTTTCTGCCCTTGCCTTAGTGGTTAAAAGCAACGGCTTTGTATGCGACCAACCTCAATTCAAATCCCAACACTATCACTTACTTGCTGTGTGATCTAGAGTATAGTTATCCTAAATCTGTTTCTCTACTCTAAAGTGATCAATTCCTCTCACTCTACAGAGTTCTAAATTTATACATTTCTTCCTTTGAGAAACCTCTATTTACATAAGACTGAGTGTAGGTGCCTCATCTAGGCCTCTGCAAACACCCTGAACTTGAATAGTGATAGGCTAATTTCTTCTAATTTCCCTTCATTGAAGTGCGAGTTCCTTGAGGAAAGAGATTTTTTTCTTCGTCACTGTTATATTTTCAGGGCCCACCAAAGAGCTTGGGGAGTAAGTACCTGAAAAAAGGTTAGCCATTAATACAGACAAATCACTTAAAATAGTGGTAGTGATATGATATTCAATAAAAATTAGCTATGTTCATATTTGTTATCATGTTCCATAAATTCAAATCTCAGAGAAGAAAGCCTGCTATGGAGCTAACTTTCACATAGGTGCGGTTTAACTTTACATTGCTATTTCTTTCAAGCTGCCAGGCATGGCAAAGGTATCTGTACTTTCTGAATCTTGAGAGAACTGCATTCCTTGAGACACATTTGTATTCTTTCTCAACCCGCAAACCTAACATCAGGACTTTAACCTAAGAGGCCTATTTGATTATGTTTTGGGCCACACCCACCATGTTTGCTAACATTGACATTCACTAGCCCAACCTTCGCTCTAACATCAGCCCTTCAGAGACTTAGACGAGGTACTCTTTTGGATTACTGGGGCCCCACGATTTTCTTTAAAGTACCCAGGACCAAAGTAGGTCTCTCCAAGGATAATCACTTATGGCAGTGGTTCTCACACTTAAGCGTGCAGGGCATCAGAATCCCCTTAAGGGTTTGTTAAAACACAGCCTGCTGGGCTCCACCTCCAGGATTTCTGATTCAGTAGGTCTGGGATGGGGCTCGAGAATTTTCATTTCTAACATATTCCCAGAAGATGCTCATGCTGCTGGTGCTTGACCATTCCTTGAGAACCACTGATCATAAAATAAAGGCGATAAAAGAGGAGAACTCTTGGCTAGAGAAGAAGCCACATGTTCTGTTTAGCAGCTCCTAGAATGGTGATGATCTCCATTTGAATCCTGTAAGGTGTATTTGCAACCAATTCTCATTAAAATCAAGAAAATTCATGCATAAATATCAGCTGTAGGATCTTGCTGAAGGAATGAAAAAGCAAGACTTCTAAATTTTGCTGGTAAACTTGCAATTTTCCCTCTTTCTCAGTTGACAACTAGTGAAATGACTTGATACTTTAATATCTCACAGTTAATATCATACTTTTGCAGGGTACTTTATATTTTGCCAGAGTGCCTTCATCCATATTATCACATATGATTCTTTTAAAAAGTGCTTTGGGAGAGGCAGGCTTGAACTTAGCATCTCTTTTTGAATGACAAACTCATGGGGGCCCAAGTATGTGCCCAGATTCATGGAGTGGGCTCACAGCAGAGTAAAGTAGGACCCAGAATCTTCGATTCTTTGCCAGATTTCTTTCCATGATACCACATGGTTTCTGATGTAAGGGTCAATTCTGAGTTTCAGCTGCTTTCATGTACTAAACTTCAATTTACTTCAATAACAATTTTAAATTTTCTGTAAAGATAGGGTCTCATTGTGTTGCTCAGGCTGTTCTTATACTCTTAGTCTCAAGTGATCCTCCCATCTTTACCTCCCCAAGTGCTGGGATTACAGGTGTGTACCACCATGCCTGTCCTAAACCTTAATTTCTTTCAGATGGTTACAGATGTTTTGACACAGATGGTTACAGATGTGTTATAACACATCATAAGGAGACCTACTAATCACTTAATGAGCTGCCAAGAACCTAATGATTTTTAGGAATTTGGGGATATAAAAGCCTCTCAAGAAAGCTTTAGACTCTTCTCTAAAACAATATAGATATGCAAGTATATAATACAATTTACATATGTGATTTCAGGTTGCACGTATTAATACATGGATTCCTTAAAATGCAGGGCCACTATGTTGCATGACAGCAGGGGGCATCATTCCTCATGAATTAACTGTTCCATCCACAAACCATGGAAGCATAACAAAGCTATATTCTCACTGTTTTGGTTGGTTGGTTGGTTTTGTGATGTTTAACAGAAGAACAAAATGAGATTCAAGAACTTAAGTGATTTGTTTTGATTACCACAGCCAAATAAAGGCAGAACTAGGGTAGGAACTACAACTTCCGCAAGGCAATGAGGTATTGTGAAAGAGAACCAGCGTTAGAGTCAGGAAACCTTTCAACCTTGGATTATACCATTTACAGTCTATAAGACCTTAATATCCCCCAAGGCTCAGTTTCCCCATTTTATAAATAGGTACCAAAAAATGAAATAGTATTTTAAAACCGTAGTCGAGTGCTTTTAGTCTAATATTTAAATAGAAGAAATCATGTCAAGTGCTAACACAAGTTGTGGCACCCAGTAAACATGAATTCCCTGGATCCAGGGCTATTTCCTCAGCTCAGGCTTATGTGTAACAAGCAGATAAAGTTTTCTTTCTCTCAGGACAAGTGTTCTTGAGATTTCCCCACCGCTTCCAACTGACCAGAGACTATATGCTCCACCTCAGGTTCTCTGGATCATGTAAGTCTACAGATTGTGTCATTGCCTGTGCACTCAAATGATCTGGTGTTCCTTTAAGTGCTTGTTCCATTGTCTCAAGTAGAATCTCAGAGATGTTTGCATCCTCTCTAAGCATGGGTGCAAAAATAGGAAAAAAAAAAAAAGTCTATCCCAAAGGGAAGAAAGCCCATTCTAGAAAAGCATCTAGTTCCTTCTATGCTTTCCAATGCTCATTTCGGCATGTACAATATTCATTATTCATAGTGCAAAGAAACCACATTATATTTCCTGACCTACAGAGGGGTAATGATTTTCACTCTAATCTTGCATTTTGTATTTGCATCTAATTCACACTTAATCAGAATTTATAGGTCACTTCACTGTATACATTTCATGGTGTATCACACATTGAAAAACAAGCTTCTTGTCAGTTGTAGTAGTATTTTCCCACTCTAATTTCTTCATCTTCTCTCTCTCTCTCTTTTTTTTTTAAATAATTTTGTTTGACAGTGGGATCAAGTGGGATAAAGATACACAGTCTCTTTTCCATTTTAAATAAATGGCTAGTCTTCATTGCTTGCTGCCTTTATAAGCCTTCCATTTGGCTCCCCCTACCCCATGCCTTCCATTATGTGGATAGCGATTTGTCTTTCTCTCCAGTACCATGGGCTATGTCAGTGCCTGATTATCCTCCTGTCTCTCAGTAGACACAGAGCCCATCTGCTCCCTTTCTTGAAGTTCCCTTACAGAAGAGGTCTTTCCCCAGAGAAAATGCCCTAATCTAGTCTTTCTAAAACGAGTAAGATCTTTGGACTTCTCAACTCAAAATGACTGGCTTGATAAAATAAAATATCCAAAATGTTCAAATGAATTAAGTACAAGGACAAGTTTGGGGCTTCCTAATGTATCTCAGGACTCAGTGTCCATTTTGTATAATAACTCATAGGAGACATGGCCCCATCATTGTGGAATCTTTGAAAAAAACATGCAGGTTGAATGAGACACTTTCTTTCATTAAATGAGTCAACAGAGAAGAGGAAAAAACTGTTTAAACCAAACTGCATTTCTGACCATTGCCCTATCAAGCTACTAAGATCTGTCCCTGACCTAAGTGAGATCATGACTATGTGTTATCTAAGTCTGCACAGACAGTTGTGTGAATTTTATGAGGTCATTATCCTGAATTGCCTCCATTATTAGCACTGTCAGGAAATGGGATCTTTGAGAAAGTAGTACTAAATAAATTTCTCTTGTAAGCAGCTAAAGAATTTTAAACATTTTGAAGAAAAATATCCTAATAGTTTCTATACATGCTTCTGCTTTTATAAAAAGAGCATAACATACAGAACTTCTCCTTGGCCAGCATAGTAGTGTCCCAGGTAATGAATACTTCCAGACCTAGGCACTGCATTTTATACTTGTTTCTATTCTCTTTAATTTCCTGGAATGAATCCTGGCTCATAGCAGGCATAGAATAACTGGTTCCTAGTTAATAATCATCAGCATTGGTGCATATGATAACTCCCTTAGGGACTCTTGAGGTGGTAGGGTGCTCTGTTTGTTTTCATTTCTTTGTTTTGGTCCCCAGACTGCTCCATACATGGTGAGCCTGAAGTCTCCATTGGGTCTTCCCTCCTTGTCACCTGTCACTCATCTTTCTGTCAGAAGGCATTGCCCACTCCTCCAGTCTACACCCACCTGCTGTTTTTCTTACCTGACATCCGTTTTTAACAAGTTCAATAGCCAGACCTGTTAAATCACTCAACACACATTTATATAGCTTTGCAGTCAACATGCATTTGCCTGCAGGGTGCAAAAATGATGCAATTTTTTCATCTGGCTTAGAAAACTTTATTCTGCATTTAGACAGTAGAAGTTTCCCAAAATCTTATGGTGATTTAAAGTCTGAAATCTGGTTAAATTGGGATATATGTAGAATAAAATGCAAATTATCCTCACAGGTTGTAACGTTCTTAACTAGAAAGTTTGAATCCCTAGATTAGACCATTCAAGCCTTATCCTAGTCCCACAAAGATTTCTAGCCCATCCATTTCCACCTTCGCCAAATTGACAACATTAAGCCAAATGTCAAACCAAGCAGGTTACCTCTGGGAAGAAAATCAGCATACAAGAAACCAAATAATTTTATGCTATTTCCCAGTTGTTACTACATCCACCTCACACATAAATCCAGGATCTTTTAATGATCATAATAAAGTGGGCGTTCTAAGTTGAAGAAATAGTTTGAGCCAAACCAGACGAGCCCAAAGCATGGTGTACATGTGAGTTTTGGAGGTGGAGGGGAAGGTGGGTAGTGCCACCAGCTTTTTAGACTAATAGTCACAATTGCAGGAGCATGTAGTGTATCAGAAGGACTTAAGAGAAAGAAGGTAGAGAGGAGGGGAAAGTTAAATAATAGACATAAAGAGAAGGATAAGCAGGTTTTAGTTGGTCATAATAAATATGAGATGAGAGGTGTGGCCTATGCTAAAGTATGCTTTAGTTGGTTTGTTCTGTAGGGCCTTATCCACTGAAAGTAGGTGGCTAAATGAAGGTCAGAGGCAAGGAGATCAATGAAAAGATTCTGTATACTCGTGTACCAATTCTCCCTAATCCCAGTCACAAGGATCCAAATCAATTTTCCCAATTCTTCTCAAGCTGTACAACCTTAGCAAAGGACTCCATAGGTAGAAAGAGAGCCAGCGTTTATCCCATGTTTCCAGATAAACAAGATGGCTGATGACATAGAATTCTTCCCCAAAAAGAATTAAAAGCCAGCAGCCCACATTCCCAGGGAACCAAATGGCTGATTCATCTACTTCCTGAAAATAAAATGATAGTCACCATGCAGGATCTTCCTTGTGTGTACAGTGGAAAAGACATAGCCATCAGGCACACACACTGGACTATTTATTTTGATATCTAGCTCTTAAAAACAGTAGCGTAGCATGATATCATGAACTCACTAATTTACAGAACTTTTGATTCTCTGGCTCATAGGAATCTCACTCTCGTCCCTGAATATCTACAGTCTTTCTTGGCAATGCTGTGAATTGTTTTTACATCCAAGGGTAGGAGATCTCTTCATAGTTCTGTACATTTACTCAGAAGTGACCTTCTGCCTGAAATGCTGTACTCACCCAAATTTCCCTAAGAATAATTCAGAGAAGACAAGCAGCAGCAGCAATAGCCATGGCCAACATTTGAGTATTTACAATGAATAGACACTCTGCCGAGTTCCTGCATGTTAAGTTATTTCAACTTCCCAACAACCCAGTTTTTATCATCTTAATTATAAGGATGAAAACACTGAAGTGAAGAGAGAATAACTTTCCAAGGCTCACACAGTCAGTCGAAACATGTGGAGACAGAAATCTTAATAACCACATGGCCTCCAACTCAACTTTTCCAAAGTCCCTTTTCTCTGATGCCCAAGAATACACTCCTCCCTTGGAATTGTGCTGTATATTAATTGAACCCATCTGATGACAATTTCTACCTAAAATTCATTCGTTCCACACTTATTTATTAAATGACTTACTATATGCTAGGGGCTGTGCTAGGCCCTGGGAGAATAAAATTGTATCCTAGAGCAAGCTTGTCCAACCTGTGGCCTCTGGGCCGCATGCAGCCTAGGATGGCTTTGAACATGTCCCAACACAAATGTGTAAACTTTCTTAAAACATTATGAGATTTTTTTTTTTTGCGATTTTTTTTTTTAGCTCATCATTGATTATTAATGTTGGTGTATTTTATGTGTGGCCCAAGACAATTCTTCTTCCAAAGTGGCTCAGGGAAGCCAAAAGATTGGTCACCCCTGTCCTAGAGGAACTCAAAGACTGGTTAGTGGCAAACAAGTAATCAGAATGCGAGATAAGAATTATAATCAGGAAACACACAGGATTCTAAAGGGAGCATAAAGGAAGAAACAAATTGTACCATGATTGAAAAGCCTTCCAGGAAGAAGTGACACTGAATCTGGGACTTGAATGATAGGATTGTGGCAGGTGAGGGATGGAGTATTTCATACCCAAGTAAGCAGCATATGCAGAAGTGACACTGAATCTGGGACCTGAATGATAGGACTGTGGCAGGTGAGAGATGGAGTGTTTCATACCCAGGTAAGCAGGATATGCAGACCTGGAGAGATTGGGTAGTGTTGCTTTCATTGATCCCTCTGTAGCCACTCCCATCCTCTGATACTGCACAGTCTTGTGGTTCTAGTATGTCTCACCCACAGATAGTGCTTTCAAAATAAAGGGATGAAGACATTTGGCATCGTTGGTTCCAGACTCAAACTGACCTGAGTTCAAATCCTGACTCCACTAAGTTCTTGTTTCTGTGACTTTAGGAAAGAAATTAGCATCTTTAAACCTCAGTTTCAACATCTAGAGATGGGGATGAGGAAGGGTACCATCATCTTAAAGTTGTTGCAAGTATAAAGATGACCTAATACATGTAGAGGGACACGGCAGAGCCCCTGGACAAAGCAACTCCCCAGTGATGGTGGCGTTTACTTTTATTTTTTATTTTATTAACAATTTTTAATAGGCAGGATCTTGCTCTGTTGCCCAAGCTGGTGTGCAGAGGTGCAATCATAGCTCACCGCAGCCTCAACCGCCTGGGCTCAAGTGATCCTCCTGCCTCAGTCTCCTGAGAAGCTGGAATTACAGGCACAGGCCACCATGTTCAGCTGATTTTTAAAAATTTTTTGTAGAGGCAGAGCCTTACTATGTTGACTAGTATGGTCTCATACACCTGGCCTCAAGTGGTCCTTTCATCTCAGCCTCCCAAAGTGCTGGGGTTACAGGCATGTGCCACCATGCCCAGCTAGCAGCTTTTATTCACTGTGGTGGTTATTTCTGGGTCTACCTGGATTATGAGCTCTCCATGAAAAGAAATCTGACATTTTTCTTTTGTGTCTTGTTGTGCCTTGATCTGTATAGACTTAATAACAAGTACTTAGTAAGTATTTGCTGATGGATTTGTTGATGTTCATTTCCCATTAATTATTAAATAAATGTTTGTTGAGTGCTTATATGTGCTAGGAACTGTTCCACATGCCATGGAACAAGTGAACAAGGCTCATTATTGAAGTTTTTATCCTAGAATTCTGACCAGCAGTTTCATAAAACTGATGATTACTCATACTTTAAAATCACATTTGGAAAATGTTATCCATAGCATAAGAATTGCCTAAATTGTTAATGATGGTAACTGTAAACCCAGTTGTTGTTTGTGGAGAATCTGATTCCTTATCTTAAGGCCTCTTCAATTGACTCTGTATTTTTTCCACCCACCACTGGGTCCTGCCTGAATCTAAAATAATGATTTCCACTTCACTTCATGATCTATATTACAGCGTTCCTCTCATAGTTCTTATCAGCAATAAATGAATTTGTTAATCTTCTCTTTCTTTCTGCTGCATTCTGGTGGTACCTGAGAGGCTCTCTGTTTGCATAGAAAGAGAAATGGGTTATCAATCAAACAATTTAGGTTTTCAGTTTTGCTACTAATTGATTAAGGTATATTTTTCACTTATTCTCTCAATGAATATTAATGAAGTGCTTAACAGGAGTAGCATGGCCTGGTTGTGGGTTTAGGTTTTGGAGTCGATGCCTGGGTTACAAACAAACCCTGCCACTTTCCAGCCATATAATCTTGGATGAGTGACTTGACCAGTTTCCTTATTTGCAAAACGAGGATAATAATCACACCTACTTTACAGGATAATTGTTGTAAGTATTAAATGAGTAAATACGTATAAAAATAATAGGACACTGTGCCTGGAACTCGCAAGTTTTTAATGGATGTTAGATACTATCACTTTATGATTGCTAACTATTGTCACTATCAAACACAAGGCACTGTCTATGGCACTGAGGAAACAATTGGGCGGCGGGGAAAACATGATCTTTGTCCTTATAGGGCTTGTCTTCTAATAAGTGAAGATATATTAAACAACTAAATACCCAAGTAAATACAAAATTACAAATCATAATGAGTGTCAGAAGAGAAAGGGTGGAGAGAAAGTCAGGAGAGGGTGGTATGGTGTGTGATCTAAGAAGTGTCATTTGAGCTGAGACCTAAAGAATAAATAGGAGGTAGAGCAGTGAAGAAGGGGTGCGCACCTATGTATGAAAAACTGAGCAGTGAGAGAAGCAGGTGTGAAGGCCCCAAGGCAAGGACTAAAGGTCTGTGTGGCACAGTGTGAAGATTGAAGTGGAGAGGTCAGTGTGAAGACTGAGGCGTAGAGGTGGCTGATGCAGCGGGCAGGGTCCAGGCCGTGCAAGGGCTGATGGGGGGCGTGGCACTGGAATGTTTGCCAAGGGCCAAGGAAAGCCAGGGATGGCACATGGTTTCCTTTCTGGCCGGTTGATTTTCTGAAACTAAAGTGAAAGGATTATGTAAATGCCTCTCTCAAGCCCCTTTAACGCTGAAGAATATCAGATTCTATGATGGCTGACAAAAAAAAAAAAAAGTGGCTGTTTCTGGGAAAAGTGTTAGGTTGGTGCAAAAGTCATTGTGGTTTGTCATTAAAAGTAATGGCAAAATCACAATTACTTTTGCACCAACCTAATAGACTATAAAGGAGAGGAAGAGAGGGAAAAAAAGAAGGGAAAGAGGGAGGTAAGGAAGAAGGAAAGAAGCGGCTAACTAAAAGTTCAGTGGAGACATGAAGCCTGGAGATAAAATGTTGAATATTCAACTCAGATACAGACCCAGTACCTATTACATGTATGTGTGTGTAGATGTGCACGACTTATGCAAGTATTTGTATATTCACTGATTTGGCAGGAACCCAAACCATGGAAAACAAATAAGACTAATGGACTGGAAATGATAGAGAGGGGAAAAAATGCTGCATCAATCATTTTGGTTAAATGCATGATTACTGGATATAAAAATGCATCTGGAACTGCTCCTGCTTGAAAGCTGGTGTTGAGGAATTGAAATGCTTGCGGAGGCATGGTTCAGTGTCTCCTTTCAGGAGCTGTTCAGTGGAAATCAAACAGAATTTCATTAGGAAAGGAGTGACTGAGAAAGTACTCTCTGGAACAGAAATTTTTATTGGGGGGAGGAAAAGAAAAAGGAGCTTTAGTCCAAAAAGGACTGACTCCAAGAATATCAATTGGTTCCAGCCTTCCAGAGCCCAGAGGAATTTGAGCACTTCTTGCCTTGATATTCAGATGCAGCAGTGAAAAGAAGCACACAAGGCAGAGAAAATCAAAAATAAATAAGTGTTCTTCGAACCCAGATTTCTTTTTTTTTTTCCAGCTGAGTGAGCCTAAGATTTAAGGATTTATGAAGGGGAAGCACACACTGGTCCAACTCTGGAAACACTTTATAATGCTAATACTGCCACTGGCTCTCAGAACTTGCTGCTGTTATGGGTATGTGTGGCTGGGTATCCTATGAAGCTTGCAGCAAATGCTGGGTAAAATACTAAATTGAAGTTCTTCAGTGGAATGGGAAGTAGGAGTCCCTTACGGATTATGTAAAGTTGTTTTCTGATAAGGAAATATCCACTAACAATACATCGTATTCTCCTAACTACTTCCCTATTTGCCAGTAGTTCAATTTGCATATGCCTGATTTGAGCTGATAAGAGAAGTTGCCATTTATTGGACATTCACAATACGTCTTAGGCACTTAATATGCATTATCCCACTGAATCTTCATAATGCATTGCAAGATAGATTCTAATATCCCCCTGTATACATGAGGAAACAGAGGCTCAGATAAGTTAACTTGCACAAAGGCATAGCCTTCTGGAATTTATGTGCAGATTTGATTTCCAAGCCCCTATTTTCTTATATGTGACATAAGGTTGGTTAATAGCATCAACTTCAAATTCTCATGTTCCCAAAGTTCCCTCAAGAAGACTGTAGATTCAGCATATTCACTAGTATTTCTGTTTTGTGCGCTTTTCTCATTATGGGCACTCTCTCCTTATCCCTTTGCAGCACTCCTATGTATTCAAATATTTTCTCCTATCAGAACCTGTTCTAGGATTATTCATTCCCACCTAGGTGCAAATGGCAGGAAACAGGAATCAATGTTTAGCAATAATTCCTTACTTTTCTACAGCTGGTGGTCAAGGACTCACATTTCCCCCATCTCACATCCTCCTAGTAACATGGAGAGGCAGACAAAGCAAGCATTCTCCCTAGTTTGCATGTGAGAAACTGAGGCTTTGTTAGGGAGAATGACTTGACCAAGGTCACATGATAAATTAAAAACAGAGTCATGATTACAAACCTACATCTCCAAAGACCCAGTCTGGCACCTTTTCCAACAGAACACACTGCTTCCCAGAGGAGCTGCAAGCTCAAGGCCAGGCGGAAAACATAAATGAACAAATGAGCTGGCGAGAGAACACCTTTCCCCTGCCAATGCTCACTTAGCTTTGGCTGACCTTTGTCCACTGAAAAGCAGGTCCAGATCTTCTTTCAACTTAGTTTTTGTTTGTTTGTTTGTTTGTTTTTTGAAAGAGAAGGTGAGAATCTGGATTTTTATATGCCATCTTATAATTTTTTAAAAAGCTGCTTCTGACTTTAATTTTGAATCTTCATGAGAGCCAACAATTATGCATCTGTGAACTGGAATCACCACTGACCACCAGTTTTCCACTTCTGCCTCTTAACAAAGGAATGATGGAGAGCTTGATTATGGCTGCAGAGATATCTAGCTGGAAGCCCTTTCAGTCACAGGAATGTCCACTGCCTGGCAGATCAAAACCTCAATTAAAGAACAGAAAATCATGGAGATGTAAAGTTCTAACCAAAGGAGATTCAGACAGAGATACTCCAGATCCCAGGGGCTAAGAAGATTGTGCCAGTGGTGGGACAGTAAACCAGCTTTCCAGGAAAAAAAGAATGTAGGATTTGCCAGTTTCCGTGGTGTAAATATTCCTATCATAGCTAATAACTACTAATGGTTTAACAATCAGTTTGCAAAATTTATGAATATTTAATAATTGGCTCCATATATTTAATAATTGGTACCAGGTCATCATAGTTCAGTCATTCCAAATTGGTTGCATATAATACGTACTGGCAAGCTTTTTAAAATATAGCTTCCTAGGCCTCACTCCAAATCTACTAAATCAGAATCTCTGTGGGCAAATCCTAGGAATCTATATTTTCAAAAAGCTTTCTGAAATGAGCAGCAAGATTTGGAAATCCCCATATCCAACTAAGAAAGTTGGACAGCCTGTTTGAACCATCCACCAGGTTGAAGACAGCCTGTTCAGAACTTTAAATGAAAGAGTGCAGAACTGAGATAAGAAATCCAGGGCTTTGAGAGACACACGATAAATGTGTTGAGCATTACTATACAATTATAATACTAAAACAAAATTAATTATAAATAGCTATTTTTATTTGAGTTTTTCCATGTGCCAGACACTGTTCTAGATACTTTATATGCATGACTTTTTAAAATCCTCACAAAAACCCTTGGAGATAAAGTAGCACTTTTACTTCCATTTTATAAATGGGGAAATTGCAACATAGAGAAATTAGATAACTTGCCCAAGGTTACAATGCTAATAAATAGTAGAATAAGGATTGAAATCTAGGCATCTTGACTCTGGAGACTACACTCTCGACCACAATTAGGGGAAGCCCTAAAGGCAGAGATTATTTTGCATAGAGTAGCTATACTCAGAAATTCTTCCTTGAATTAGAGCAAAGGACAGGAGTTCACTTTAAACAACAACAACAATAACAACAAAGACCAAACACTTTTGTCTTCCCCAGGGAATCTGGAAATCTTTGTAGGGTTTTCCTCCATTCCAGTAACTTTCAACAAGGTCTATTCTGAATAATCCAGTCTACGAGCATGTAGATTTCGTGATCACTGAAAGGGAGAGTTGAACCTTCTACCTCATTTTCTGTGGTTTGTTTTTATCCTACTTGGATCCCAGAGGGCATTAACACTCCTTATGCTGGCAGTTGCTTTGGAAGTGGACTTCACACTCCCTGGGAGATACACACTATCTGTTTGTAAGTCACCCTATTTTTAGTCTCCATTCAACACTGTCCTGGTCTCACATCACAACTGAGGCTAGAAAGCCAGTTTTCCATTGAAAGGTTCTGCAGTGCAAGGCAGTCTGGCAGTCTGTCCTCACAGAGGAGTTCTGGGCCCACTAAATATTTTAGATCTTCCAGGCATGCAGACAGTAGAATGATGTCAACCCCATAGGGGCTTTAGGGGTTCTTCTCTAGCAAAATAGTAAAATAGTTAACCTCCATTTACCAAGCATATCATGCCAGACTTAGAGGAAAGAAAGCTAGGGTGATCAAATTGTACCTTATTGGAATATTTAAGAAAAGAGTCTGGCCTGGGCTCGGTGGCTCATGCCTGTAATCCCAGCACTTTAGGAGGCCGAGGCAGGCAGATCACGAGGTCAGGAGATCGAGACCATCCTGGCTAACACTGTGAAACCTCGTCTCTACTAAAAATACAAAAATTAGCTGGACGTGGTGGCAGGCGCCTGTAGTCCCAGCTACTCGGGAGGCTGAGGCAGGAGAATGACCTGAACTCGGAAGGCGGGGCTTGCAGTGAGCCAAGATTGTGCCACTGCACTCCAGCCTGGGTGACAGAGCAAGACTCTATCTCAAAAAAAAATAAATAAATAAAAAATAAAAGAGTCTGAATCCCAAATGCCAAAGTCACTGGGCTAAGGTGAATGAGAAGGAGGCTAGCTGGACATTGTGGGAGAATGTATTCCTCATATGAAGGGAGAAACCACTGCCTTGCTTCAGCCTATTGTGGACATATCTATCTTTTTTTCAAGATCAGGAACAGGACTTCCTCTTGTGTTAATGAGAGACTATGTAATTTGGACCAATACTCCCAATGAGAACAACAAGAAAAGCTGGGCAAAATATTTACAAATCTACTTGAAGATGTAGGAGAGCTAACAAAAGAGCAAAGAATAGCAGGGCTGGGATCTAAGGATGGAGGAAGCCAGGGAGGTAACCCTTGTGTTTGGAGCTGCTTGCACCTTGGGGACATTTACTAATTCCAGAGTAAGCAACTAAACAACTAACAGGAAGCTCATTTAAGAGCTTGCCGAAATAGAAAGATGAAATTTGGAGTCCAGGACCAAAATATGGTGATTGCAGGGGAGGAAGTTTGTTAAACCTAACTTTAGGCTGGGACTCAGAAGGGCTGCCCTATAGGAGTAAGGCTGAACTGGAAATAGACAGGTACTAGTAACAGTTGCAGTGTAGCTTCAAATCATCTCAATCCCCGAAATTGGAATGACTTGATAATGGAGTACTAGTGCAGCAAGCAAACATATATCTACTAGGGAAAAAGATAACATCATCCTAGACCTCAAATTATTTCTACAAAGAAATTTTGCAAATTCAATGTCCAGAACACAGTAAAAAAAACCCCATTATACTGGAAGATAAGACAACATAAATTAAAATGAACAGAAAAGCAGAGAAAATAGGAATAGACCCACAGGGGCTCAAGATAACAGAGTAATCAGACATTACAGACATAAATTTCATAATCAACTATGCTTACTATCTCCCAGGAGATTAAATGAAGTATTGATAATTTTATCAGAGGACTGAAAACCATGTGAGAGAACCAAAAAATTTTCCAAAATTGAACAGTATAATGACTGGCATCTAAAATTCAATAGACAGGTACAATGGCAGATTAGATGCAGACAAAAAGAGAATTAGCAAACATTAAGATAGATCAGAAGAATATAACAGTATTGAAACATATAAAGAGAAAATGATAGAAAATATGGAAAAGAATGTGGGTTACAGTGAAACACCCTAACATCATTGTAAATGAAATTTCATAAAGTGAAAAGAGGAGGACACATAAATGATGTCTGAAAAATTAATTGCCAAAAGCTCTCCAAACCTGACAAAAGACATCAAGACACAAATTTGAGAAGTCCAATGTACCCAAATGATGTTAAATTAAAAAAAAGAATCACAACTAACCACAACATTGCAAAATTGCTGAAAACCAAAGACAGTAACTCTGCACCTGGAAGTGGGGCAGAGGCAGATAGATTACCGTCAAAAGATCAACAATAAAGCAGACAGCTGACCCTTGACAAGAAACAACTAAATTACATCTTTAAAGTGCTGAAAGAGAATAACTGCAATGTAGACTACATATCCAACAAAAACTTTTTTCCATAGACAATGTAAAATAAAGACATTTTGGTACAAATAAAAAGAAAAAAATTGTCAACAACAGACCCACACTAATGGAAATACAGAATGATATTATTCACAAAGAAGGAAAATTATTCCAGATGGAAACTTTGAGATAACAAATAGAATAAAAGGTAATAAAAATTATAAATATATGGGTAAATATAAATAATGCTGACTGAATAAAAGAGCAGCAACAACAATAATACCATATTGTCGACTGTAAAAATATAAAAATTATGCAACAATAATAACATATACATTAGCAGGTAAATAAATAAAACTAAATGTTCAAGGTCTTTGTACCATCTGGGAAAAGGGTGTAAGTGGCAATTACAATAACATTTGATATGCCAAGAATGAATGTTGCAATCACCAGTGTAAGCACTAGAAGAATAGTTAAGGGGTGCCTAATATTCAAATTAATACAGGAGTAAAAAGTCAAAAAAACTTAAAATTTAGTAATTCCAAAAGAAGCCAAGAAAATAGTGATGTGGTTAAGTCTATCTTTAGAGAGAAATGTAAGGCTTTACAAATGCATATATTAGAAAAGAAGAAAAAATATGAAAAAAATCAATGAGCCAAGCATCCATTTTAAGAAGTCAGGAAAAAGCCCTGCAAATTAAACATAGAAAAGAAGAAGTAAATAAAGTGTAGAAGTTAATGAAATAAATGTGCAATAGACAAGATAAACAAAGTCAAAACCAACCCCTCAATAATTTGAGAGAAAGTATGAGAGCAACCAAGTAAAAAATCCACCAATGTCAATAGTATAGAAGGTGAGATTATAAATCTACCCAGAGGAAAAGAAGTCATTATATGAAAAAGATATTTGCACATGCATGTTTATAGTGGCACAATTTACAATTGCAAAAATGTGAAACCAATCCAAATGCCCATCAATCAACGAGTGGATAAAGAAACTGTGATTATATATATATATATATATATAAATCTTTTGTGATATATTTATATCATTCTTTTAAAGAATGAGAAGAGGGAGCACTGCCTTATTTTCCTCCTGAGGTCAGCATAACCTGAATACCAAATTGAACAAGGGTATTGTAAGAAAAGAAAATTACACATACTTTATTATTTCATAATCAGGATGAAAAACATCTTAAAATACTAACAAACTGAATAAGGAGATATTATCGTCAAGTTGGCAAGGGAGAAATAATATTCTCATTACTCATAAATGACATGATTGTATTCATAGAAAGAAAAACTATAGAAAAAAAGTGAATTTAGCAAGGTCACGAGACATAAAATCAATATAAAATTAATCATTTGTATTTCCATTTACCAGCACCAAACAATTATGACATAATATTTTTAGAACACTTTTTATAATATCAAAAATCATTGAATACCTACAAAATAAATCTAACAAAAGATCTGTACTGAAAACTACAAAATATTACTGAAAAAAATAAAAGAAGCTCTTAATAATTGAAGCAATATACTATGCTCTGGGATTTGAAGACTCAATATTGTAAAGATATCAACTCTCCCAAACTGATTGTAATTAAATTATATCCCAATTAGAATTTCTGTAGGTTTTATTTAGAATGTGACATGCTGGTTCTAAAATTTGTATGTAAATGTAAAGGTCTAATAATAGCCAAAACAATGTTGGAAAAGGGGAAAAGCCTTCCTGTTCCAGATACAAAGGCTCAGGTTAAATCTAAATACCCGAGAAATAAACAAACCAGTGGAATAGAAAAGAAAGACCAGAAGCAGAACCAGACATACTTGGTCACTTGATTTATGACCAAGATGCCACTGAAGTTTAGTGGAGAAAAGGTGATCTTTTCAATAAATGATGCTGACAATTGGATATCTATGTAGAAAAATTGATTCTAGACCCCTATACTATACCATAAATAAAAATCAATACCAGATGGATCATTAATTTAAGTGGAAAAACGTAAGGCCACCAAAAGGTAACATAGAAGAATATATTCCTGATCTCAGGGTAGGAAAAGTTTTCCTAAACAAAATATAAAACCATCCATAAGGAAGAAACTGATAAATTGGACTACATTCAAGTTAACGGTTTCTGTCCTGCACAGCAAGAGATACCACTAACAGAGTGAAAATGCAAGCTATGGAAAGGAAGAAGATATTTGCAACATACACATTTGACTGAAGGCTCACATTTAGAATACCTAAAATCAATTTTAAAAAAAGGTATTAACTGTTATCACTTAAAAAAGCATATCAGCATTTCAATAAGCACATGAAACGAAGTTAAAACTCACAAATAATCAAGAGAAATACAAATTAAAATCACAATGAGTTATCACTACACCCCTACCAGGAGGGCTAAAATTAAAATGACTTACAATCCCAAGTGTTTGAGAGAATTTGGAGCAATGGGAATTGTCACATATTGATGGTGGGAGTGTAAATTGGTACAGTTACTTTGAAAAACTATTTGGCAGTATCTATTAAAGCTGAACATTCACATAACACTCCCAGGTTTATATCCAACAAAAAATATGTGCACATGTGCACCCAGACACATATACAAGAATATTTATAGACTCATTATTCAAAAGTGTAAACAGCTCAAATGTCCATCAAGAGTAGAATTATGGATGAATAAATTGTGGCATACTCATACAATAGAATCCTATACAGGAATGAAAATGAGTAAACTACACCTATATACAATCATGAAGATGAATCTTATGAGTGTTATATTAAGCAAAGGAAAACATATACACACATAAATACATACTGGATGCTTATTGAAATGTTGATATGCCTTTTTAAGTGTTAACAGCTCACCCCCCTTTTTTTTTTTTGAGACAGAGTCTCACTCTGTCACCCAGGCTGGAGTGCAGTGGTACAATCTTGGCTCACTGCAACCTCCACATCCTGGGCTCAAGCGATTCTCCTGTCTCAGCCTCCCGAGTAGCTGGGATTACAGGTGTGCACCACCAGGCCTGGCTAATTTTTGTATATTTAGTAGAGACGGGGTTCCGCCATGTTCGTCAGGCTGGTCTCGAACTCCCGACCACTGCGCCTGGCCAACTTTTGCCTATTTTTCTACTTGGTTGTCTGTCCTCTTTTTAAACTGATTTTAGGTATTCTAAATGTAAGTCTTCCTTTCTGTAGCTGGCATTTTCACTCTCTTAATGGTATCTCTTGCTTTACAGGACAGAAATTGTTAATTTTAATACAGTCCAATTTATCAGTTTCTTCCTTATGGATGGTTTTATATTTTGTTTAAGAAGATTTTTCCTACTGTGAGGTCAGGAGTATATTCTGAATTCCAAAATGTAGACAAAATTAAACTCTAACATTTAGAAATGCATGCTTAGGTGGCAAAGCTCTAAAGAAAAACAAGGATGTTATGATGAATCCCGATAGAGGTTCTGTTTGGAGAGACAGTGTATAGAGCTAGGGATGAGCACAAGAGCGTTCCTGGGGGCTGACAACGCTACAATTCTTGACTTGGCTGAGTGTTAACTCTGTGATAAAACACTGTGCTATATAGTTTTGCTTTGAGGATGTAGGTCAGATTAAGAAAGTTAAAAGTAAGTGAGAAGACAGAAACCTAGATTTTCAAATGAAATTCTTATATTTTGAAAGGTTAGCAACTATTTTTTTTTTAACAAATTAGAATTCTGTTTGGGCCACACATATTTCATCCATGAACTATGATTTTGTAACCCTTGAAGGTAACTCACTTGTTTGATTAGGAAGTTACAGGCACTGGGTGTAGTTTCATTCTGAGGCAAGAGCTTGCCAAAATTAGGGGTCACCCACTTTATTTGTATATAGAGACTAAAACAGGTGAAATTCTCTTTCTCCCATCTCTTCCTCTTCCCCCCACCCCTCTAATTGGTAGCAAACTCCTGAAGTAAAGCTCCAGGGAGAAATTTTAGAACTTGTTTCTGTTATTGCCATGTATGATAGTAACATTACAAAAATGAAATAAGACTCATTCTGAAGCTTCCAAGGCATATTGGAGATTATAAACTAGATCATAAATGTATGTAAATATATATATGTAAGTAAAATACATATATATGTATAGTAATAGTATTACCATTTATGGAGAGCTTACTATATATCCAATCCTGTGCTAAAATCTCTCCTTATCATTTAATCATCACAACATCCCTGTGGTATGGGGAATTATTGGATCTGTCACACAGATGAAAGTTGAGGCTGGACAAATTAGGTCCCATGCCCAAGAACATAGCTAGGTGGTGGCAACTGGCAAAGACATGATCAGTCAGTCCCTTCTTGTTCACTCAGTCTGTCCTTTACTAACCATGACACCACATAGGTGAGGCCACTACTCCTAATATAAGATATGTAGACGTTTTTCCAGAGTGTCCTAGATCTTCTAGAGCAGAGATGTCAATATTTACATATTCGGTATGAAAATAGGCTCCAGCTTCTCAAGCCTTTACTACCTTAAGCACTCAATAAATACTGGTAATTGTTATATACTGTTCATCTTCCTAGTTTCCCTGGGACCCATGGTATAAGCTTAGCATGATTAAACAAAGCTCAGATCAATATCTATGACAGTTTACCAGCCTGAAGACAAAGGGTACGAGGGACAGAAAGAAAAGAACTTAAGGGTTGTGATTGTTAAATAGCTAAGGACAATACTGGCTAAACAGTGAGTGTTCAAGAAATTCAGAAAATGAAAACACTTTGGCCTCGGAAAAGACTACTAGAGAGAATCTGTTCCCCTTCCTCCATGGTAGAGATGTGGGAACTGTAGCCCAGGACTGTAGGAGGTACTGGGGTAAAGTGGCAACTAGATAGCAATGATGGCTGGACTTTGGGCAAATCACTTTATCTTTTTTGGCTTCATCATCTGTCAAATGGGAGTGTTAGAATAAAACATTGCTATCTAAGAGCAATTCAAGCTATATAGTGTCCTTTTCAAAATAAGTCTTAACTGCAATGCCAACATAACACAGACAATGGAGGGTATAGCTAAAGAAGTGAGGATGAGAGGACAACTTTATCCTATTGTTCCTCCTTCTCCTTTCTAGCAGCCCTGGAGACATCTCCTGGCCAATACTAGGCACACAGCAAGTTCACAATGAATATTTGCAGAATAAGTTGTGAGCTCTATAATTCTGTACAGCATAATTGATAACAGTCTGGATTAGGACTCTCTAAGGTCCCTTACAATTCAAAAACTTCAGTCATCTAAGGAACCTGCCTGAAATCATCCTGTGAACAAGGTGGGGTTGCAAATTGGCTCTCCCATCTCGCATTTCAGGCTCCTAGATTTTGTTCTCTGGCCACTTGGCCATGAACTAGTTTACTTAGGAGGTTTTCAGCTCAGCCCTAACAATCTGGTGTTGAATAGAGAGGTGTTTTCCACTCTGATTTGATTTTCACTTTTGCTTTTAGACATGGACACTGAGAACATGAAACTCACACATATGAGAGTATATGAAACTTAATCCCAAGAACTTCATGTCCCAGCGAAAGGTCAGAAACCAAAAATGCCTTCATCTTTAGCAGTGAGATTATAAAACAGCAGGGCTGTAAGATATAAAAAAAGTTTCTTTGTGAAGTATGTGGGCTTTAGTGCACTTTTCTGGAAATAAAAAGTTAAAAAGTAAGAGTATGGATCACAGAATCAGACAGACTTGGTTTAAATATTTACCACTTATGAGTTATGAGATCTTAGGTAAGATTCCAAACTCTTTGAGCTTTTGGCTTCTTGCTTCTAAAATGGGGATAACAGCATCTCTTATCTCATGGGGACATAGGAAGCAAAATACTTAGAGTGCTAAACACAGGGTCTGGCACCAGTATGTGCTCAGTCGGTGTTAGCTGTTTATCATCATTTTGTTCATCCAGCGAATGAATGAATTTTCTTGACAATGTCCCTGCAAAGTGGTCCTCTACTTGAAAACTTCCAGTGAGAGGAAGTTTCTACCTCAGGAGGAATCCGCTTCATCGTCAAGCATCTGATCAGCTCAGACTTCCACCTTCCTCATGAGATAAAGAAGTGCCTCGAGACTAGGATGCTCCAAGTGGGATCCCAAGATGTGATGCTGCTCTGACAGCTGAAGCTATAGTTAAACTTGAAATAAACAGAAGGCTTCACCTCCCAGGTCTTTTGGGTTGGCAATCTCTGTGCAAAGCTTATTTAATTCAAGTTCCCAGGCTGTGAGACATAAGGAAACTCTGAAATAAATTTTTAGCAGCAAGGTTCCATGGTGGTAGACGTGTCTCTGCTTCTTCTCCCAGTTTCCCTTTGGCCCCCCAGGCTGGCAAGAAACAGACAGGCACTTCTCCTCTTTGGTCTCCCTGGGATGTTCATTTTTCACTCTGAGACTTGAGATCACCATTTTCTATGCATGTAGGTGCTCTGGGTATAGTGGTCTGAAATTTCAGGTGCCTCCTTTGACTTCCCACAGTCAAAAACCTGGGTGGAAAAGCGCTATTTCTTTCCTAAATAAATTCTGGATTTGAGGGCATTTCTCTTTTTCTACTGATTGAAAACCTATCCTTACAAACTCCATACTTTCTTTCTTTCTTTTTTTTTTCTTTTGAGATGGAGTCTCACTCTGTCGCCCAGGCTGGAGTGCAGCGGCGCGATCTCGGCTCACTGCAAACTCCGCCTCCTGGGTTCACGTCATTCTCCCGCCTCAGCCTCCCGAGTAGCTGGGACTACAGGTGCCCACCACCACGCCCGGCTAGTTTTTTTTTGTATTTTTAGTAGAGACAGGGTTTCACCATGTTAGCCAGGATGGTCTCAATCTTCTGACCATCGCGATCCACCCGCCTCGGCCTCCCAAAGTGCTGGGATTACAGGCGTGAGCCACCGCGCCTGGTCCAAACTCCATACTTTTATTACAAACAGGAAGAGACGGCTGTCACTGTAGACTCTCTGACGACCGACGCTATTTGGCAACAAGGTGCGCAGTGCCTCCGTGTCCACCTTATCTAGCTGGCTTCATCTCCCTGCACACACTTTAGTCAAGCTGACAGCCTTCTTCCTTTCCCTTGTGACTCCACCATGTACCTCAGGACTTTTACTCAGGCATATTTTTCTTTTCCCCTCCCTTCATTTACTTCAAAGTCCCATTTTCTCTGGATCTTTAACTATCTATGATCTTGGCCCTTCCTGACCACCCAGAATCAATCTCTATATTATAGAGTTAGTCATTTAAGTCTTCTCAACTGGTGACAAACTCACTGGCGGGCTTGCACCACTCTCAAATAATTTAATGAGTACAGTTGCCCCTCTGTATCTGCGGGTTCTACGTTTGCAGATTCATAACTGCAGATTGAAAATATTAATAGTAAAAGTAACAACACAACAATCAAAATAATAAAGTGTGGCAGCTATTTACATAGTATTTACATTGTATTAGTTATTACAAGTAATATAGAGATGATTTAAAGTATGTGAGAGGATGTGCCTAGGTTATGTGCAAACACCACACCATGTTATATAAAGGACTTAAACATTCCTAGATTTTGGTATCTGTAGGAGTCCTGGTACCAGTCCCCTGTGGATATCAAGGGATTGCTGTACTGTCTAATTGCCATCTGCAAGATTGTGGTCTTTTAGGATAAGTATTGTGAATTAAACTTCTTTCATACTTTCTAAAGTGCTTAGCCTAGAAGATGCTCAGTAAACTTTCTGGACAAAATAATCTAGTTGAGGTAATAAAAAGTGTTAAACTAGAATTAGCAATGGACTTCAATCATCCAAAAAGGAAGGAAATTATACAAAATCAACAGCCCTGGCCAGGTACAGTGACTCACGCCTGTAATCCCAGCACTTTGGGAGGCCGAGGTGGGTGGATCACGAGGTCAGGAGATCGAGGCCATCCTGGCTAACAAGGTGAAACCCTGTCTCTACTAAAAATACAAAACAATTAGCCAGGTGTGGTGGCGGGCGCCTGTAGTTCCAGCTGCTCGGGAGGCTGAGGCAGGAGAATGGCATGAACCTGGGAGGTGGAGCTTGCGGTGAGCCGAGATCGTGCCACTGTACTCCAGCCTGGGTGACACAGCGAGATTCTGTCTCAAATAAAATAAAATAAAATAAAAAACCTAAACGAAATAGCCCCACTCCACTGAAGCTTTATTAAACCTGAATTATTGAATGTTAGTGAGAAAAAAAAGCCACCATGGTTTAACCTTCATTTTATTCTGTTAAAGTATCATTGGACAGATAGATTGTAGATTTTCAGTGGACCATATCATGAACTCAAGAGCCCAATAAATATTGGCTATAAGGAAAGGAAGGAGCAAGAAATTCCTAAGAAGGAGATACAGATCCAAAGGCAGTTAAGGAAGGCAGTTAAGGGAGGCTAATAAGTAAGACTGTCGAACTCAGTTCTCCACGAGACCACCTTAGGATCTGAGTCCTTCCCTCACCTTTGCTGCTTGGCATTTAAGGCTTTCCAGATTCTAAGCATAAACTGCTTTTCCACCTTATCTATTATATTTTTCTTACTGTTTCCCCTGTGTAACTGCAAATGGATTGTCTGGTGTTCCTAAAATATACTTTTAATTTGGTGCTAGTCTCTTTGCTTTTATTTTTCCCTTTCCTCTAATAGGTACTAAACTCAACCCATAATTTAACTGAACCCAGTCAGGTTCTTCCTTTCTGAAACCATCAGAATCAAATCAAAGGTATCAGCACCGAGAGGATGTGCTCTTCCTATTCTTACATTCTCCCTCCCCCAAGTAGTTTGAGTATACTACTTTGACAAGACTTAGTATATTTGATTATACATATAATTGCCATAATATATAATAACGTGTGGTAGCATATTATTATATAAAATATCCACTATATATAATCATTATATATATAAAATCACATTTATACAATGGTCATTATATATGTAATCTGTTATTTACATGTCATTCTCTAGATCTGCTTCAAAACTGTGATCTTTTTCTTTTTGAGACGGAGTTTCACCTTGTCACCCAGGCTGGAATGCAGTGGCATGAACATGGCTCACTGCAGCCTCGACCTCCTAGGCTCAAGCAATCCTCCCACCTCAGCCTCCTGAGTAGATGGGACTACAGGTACATGCCACAGCACCAGGCTAATCAATTTTTTTTTTTTTTTGTAGAGACGGGGTCTTGCCATGTTGCCCAGCCTTGTCTTGAACTCCTGGGTGTAAGTAATTCTCCTGCATTGGTCTCCCAAAGTGCTGGATACAGGCATAAGCCACTGCACCCAGCTAGACTGTGATTTTCTTGAAGGCAAGTATGGTTTTTTAGCCATCTTGATATTTCCTTTGGCACTAAGAAATAGCAAAGTTTATTCAATAATAGGTAAAACTAATGTTAATATTTTAAGAATGCTTCAATGTACTAGGGACCATTGCATTATCTCACTGAATACTCAATCATCCTCTGAAGGAAGAACTCTTATTGCTTCTTTTTAGATGAGAAAAGTGAGGCTTCTAGGCTTTAAATAACTGGTCTGAGGCCACATAGCTGTGAAATGAAGCAACCAGAATACAAACCCTGGCAGTCTGCCTATAGAACCTGAGTTCTTGAAAAAGATTTGGTGACCCCCTAATTGGGCCACAAACCTAGAAAGAAGACTAACACTCAAAATTGCAAAATGGGGTGCAGGATCCATGGCACAGACCTTCAGAGATCCTGCCTCTGAAAGTCTCAATAACCAATTCATATTCAGGTAGTCCCTGAACGTACTAAGAGTTGAAGTATACAAAGGAAAAGAGGGAAAGTGAGTTCTAAGGACCAAATTTCTATTGACCAAAGCGCCCCTTCAAAACAGGGCTTAAGGCTCTGCAGAGCTGAAATGTTCAAAACCGTCAGTCTCCCACAGAGTGAACCCTTCAAAGGACCTTAAAGAAGCTTTCCTGGTGGTATTTGCTTGCTCTCTCTGCTTCATTCCTAGCAGAGGAGGCGGCAGACAGGCAAGTGTGCAGAATGCCTGGGGAGGCCACAGGACCGGGTGAGCTCAGACCATTCCCAGAGACCCTACGTCCACCTCTTGCCTGACCCATCAGCCTGTATGACAGCTGAGTGGCACTAGCACCAGCTTGCCGGTGGGACCAGCTTTGGCAAACAAATATGATTTTTCATTAAACAACTTGTTTAACTAGCAAAGATTAGTGGTGCAGAATCCACTCTTCCTGGAAAAGGAAGGAGAATAAAGTACTGGCAACCCATTTTAATCTCTAAGGCTGAGATATTACATTTCATTTGAGAAGGGAGTAAGGACACCAGAGACCTAACGAACCACAATGCTGAGTTTTGAGAGTCTCCATCTCTCCTGCCTCTCCTCCACCCAGCTTTTCCGGCGTCAGAACAGGGGCTCCAAGTTGATGAACAGAGCCTTGGATTTGGAGTCAGGAGTGCTGAATTCTAGATCCCCCTCTCCCATTTGTACCTGTGCAACCTCCTGAAAATCAGGGGCCTCCATTTCCCCATCTGCAAAATGGAGCTCTATGTAATACCTGTTGTAACTGCCTCTTTCACAGGCCTGCTGTGGGGATCAGTGAGCCAGTGTATAAAGGGGTTTTGTCAGCTGGAAGCCACAATGTATAAACAATGGAATTGTTTGTTGGATTTTGAAATGTACATGTGGACAGAAGCCGAAAACCAAATATGAACAAAAATAAAGTGGCTGGATCTTGCATACATTTTTCAAAGAAAAGTGAATTTTAAGATGCTTCTCATTTGATAATTTTTAAACGTTCCAAAAAGAATAGATGCATACTTGTTATACCCTGTGTGGTTAAAAGACTCTCCCATTTCACTCTGTCTAAATCATTCCCAGCCTTTTCTGGGATGCCAGCCATGATGGATGCATCCAAATTGATCACTCAGACCATGAAATCTGTCACTCTCAAACTATGAAAATGACATAATTTGCTACTTAGTGACAGTGTTGACCTGTTTTTTTTTTAATTGTCTATATATGTGTATTTCCCTAATAAGGTTACAGTCCTTGAGGGAGCTTTTATGCATCTATGTGACCTCTCATGTAACATGACACTGAGAATTTAGAAATGACTGAATATATATTTAAAAGCACTAAGTTAGGCAAGGAAGTATTTAGTGTTCCAATCCTATGTGCCTGCCCAGCATTCTGTGTCTAGCATTTTGTTAGTTAGTAAAGGACTGAAGAACTATTTCTAAGACGTAGACTGTGTTTATATTATTTAACTCATATCTTGCTTTTTAGATGAAGGTTTACAATTAAAAAGCATTTCACAATGTGAGCAATAAAATAAATGAAATGGTATTGAATTATAACCCAAAGTATAAAATAGATATCCTTGAATCCATATTGATATAAATAAATGATTGGATATGTAAATAAATAGTGAGAAGAAACAAATTTCCCAGTCAGAATAATTTGAAATAATTTACATAGACACTCTGCCCTCAAACAGGTAGAGTGTAACTCATCACTTCTTAAATATAGGCTGGACATAGTGACTTCTTTCCAAAGAGCTAGCTAAACAAGTATTTAGTGTTAGTTAATAATAATGTATTAGTATTGGTTCATTAACTGTGACAAATGCACCACACTAATGTAAGATTTTAATCATAGGGGAGAAAAATGGAGCACGGGGTATTTGGGAACTCTCTGAACTAACCTTGTGACCTTTCTGTAAATCTAAAACTACAATAAAAAGTTTATTTTAAAAAATACAGTTTCACAACACTGTGTCTGATGCATGTGATGTGGAATATACATGCTTATCTTTGCTATCTCCCCCAAACTCACATAAATCACAGCAAAATAATAAAATAGGTGCGAATATACAGATCAAAGAGAAACTGAAAAGAGGGAAGAGAAGACAAAGGAAGTAAAACATCTGAAGGATGGAAAGTGGATGAAGGTAACTGACTTAGCAAGGTGAGGAAAGCTGAAATAACCATCTGCGAAGAGGAAGTGAGTGGAGTCAATAAGAAGAAAGCCATAAAACCACAGATCACAAGCAAGGTGTAAAAATACGAAGCACTGGATACTTTGAAGGCTGAGGTATGGGATGGGGTAAAAACTGGTGGAAAGCCCCAGAACCCCTGCCCTAGCCTATGCAGCCAAGTAATCCCTCTTTTTCAGCCAAGCAGAAGACTGGGGGTGGACTCTGAAGAAGACAAAGTATTTAGACTCTAGGTTAGGATCACCAAGTATAGCTGAGAATAAGGGAGAGGACATCAACTGGCCATCTTCCTACTTGCATGCAGAAGAGCCCATTGGCTTTCTGGTGCTTATAAGAGCAGATAGTCAAGGGCCTCTAAATATGGAGGAGGGAGAGGGAGAAATTAAAATTAACAAACAAATAAACGAAAATAAATCATGGGAAACAAGCACAATTTAGGGACCAAAAGAACACATTAAAAAAACATGCACTCATTCTAGAGTATGAATAGGATGCAATAATGAAGGAATAATCAAAAAGCAAAAAAGAACTCTAGGAAGTTAATGCAGTAGATAAATATATTAGTTGATAAAAATACTGAAAGATGAAGTTGAAGGTATCACCCAAAAAGTAAAATAAAAGTCAAAGAAATAGAATCTTGGAAGCCTAACTTATGGAATTTCAAATGAAAGAGCAGAAATGAAGGCAAGGATGATATCAAATAAATTATAAAAGAAAACCTCTTAAAACTGAAGGGTCTGAGTCTTCAGGTGGAAAAAGCTTACAGAATGTCTTTCTAGCCCCATGAATGACCTGTGAATGAAAAAAGGCGATCGTCTTGAAATTAGAACTTTAGAGACAAAAAGATAATCGTAACAGCTTCTGGAGGAGGAGAAGGGACAATAAATCCCAAACAAAGAAGGAGCATGCAGAATAACATTGGACTTTTTAATCAGCCACAATGGAAAAAAGAAGATAATGAAATAATGTGTGCAAAATTCTGAATAAAAATTATTTCCAAGCTTGCATTTCATCTCCAATCAATGAAGTTTGAGAGTGGAATAAAAACTATTTCAAATATGCAAGATCTAAAAATTTACCCTCATGTTGTCTTTCTTAAGAAACTACTGGAAAATGCATTCTGCCAGAATGAGAGCATACCTGGTAATGAGGAAGAATGAGAAATAGAGAATAGGAGAGCCTGAACTGCGAAAAGTGTTGGTCCCAGGAAGATAGCTCTCCTGCAGGTCACAACAGCAACCAGGTCAGGCTTCAGCTGAATGGGGCTCCCAGAGGAAGGTCTCTGGGAAAACCACGCAAATGAGAGATCATCTCACATTCCTGATTGTAACTGGGAGGAATTCTGTGGTTTGCTCAGAAATTTTGGATCTGAGTCAATGACAAAATATGCAGAATAAAATAAACAAAGCAAGCAAGCAAACAAAGAAACAAACAAAAAACAATAAAGCAGAAACACAAAAAGTTTAAGAGTGTGCTATTTGGCTTGGTTGTGAAGGTATTTATTTAGTCATCATAACGTAAATACTGAATATTAATTTAATATTCTGCATCTGCCATACTACAGTCAAAAACTAATATCTAAAATTGAAAAATAAGGAAACGGCATTGCTATGGACTCCATGTTTGTGCCCCCTACACAAATTCATAAGTTGAAACCCTAATCCCTAGTGGGATAGGATTAGAAGGTGGAGTCTTTGGGAAGTAATCAGATTTATTATTTATTCTTTTATTTTTTTGAGATGGAATTTTACTCTGTCACCCAGGCGGGAGGGCAGTGGCGTGATGTCAGCTTACTGCATCCTCCACCTTCCAGGCTCAAGTGATTCTCATGCCTTAGCCTCCCAAGTGGCTGGGACTATGGGCATGTGTTACCAAGCCAGGCTAATTTTTTGTATTTTTAGTAAAGACAGGGTTTTGCCATCTTGGCCAGGTTGGTCTCCAACTCCTGACCTCGAGCAATCCACCCACCTTGGCCTCCCAAAGTGCTAGGATCACAGGTGTGAGCCACTGTGCCTGGCAGATAATCAGATTTAGAAGAGGTCATAAGGGTGGAGCCCCATGATGAGACTCTAAGAAGAGAGAGACTCAATTTCTCTCTTTCTCTTTCTTTCTCTCTTCTCTCTCTGTCATGCAAAGATTCAACAAGAAGGTGGCCATCTGTAAACTAGGAAGCAGGTCTTTGCCAGGACCCAAATTGGCCTCACATTGATCTTGTACTTCCCAGCCTCCAGAACTGAGAAATAAACATCTTTTGTTTAAGCCACCCAGTCTATAGTATTTGTTACAGCAGCCCAAACCAGAACAGGCAATACAGGAGATATAAAGGTAAAATACCAGAAGAAACAGCTAAGAGAGCCTAAATTGATCCCCCATGAGAGCTGGAATCCAGGATGGAAAGGGAGGAGGGAAGAGAAGGTTGAATTTTGTCTTATGACTTGAAATAACATTTGATTTTGTCAGTTATATATGCATTATTTAGGGAGAAAAAATAAATTAAAAATGTCCTTGTCCTACCAACTAGTGATGAGAAAAATCTCCTTTTTACAGAAAAGGAAACTGAGGATACAAGAGATAAAGTGATATGCTCAAAACCACAAAGAGACCACGGCACAGCCAGGACTAGAATTTGGGTCTCCTGACTCCCAAACCTGGACTCTGCTAACTCTAGAGGAAGTTGGAAGTAGTAGAATTCACCTATGCTATCAGGCCCCTTGGCAAGAATTCAATGGAATCTAGAGCCGTCTACTAGTTTCAGGGACACTCTCTGACCTTTACCACCTTCTGTGAGTTCTGAAAAACAACAGGCCATGGCTTGGACAGTTTAAGGAACACAGCCTCTTGCTATGAAAAGAGCCAACTTCTAAAATCATCTTTCATCAGCCCTTATGTTTCATGGCCATACTCCTCCCCAACCCCTCTGGATGCTGTGTGCTTTTATAATATCATTGCCTTTACTCTGGGAAAGAAAAACCAAGGTGGGGCAAAAGAATAAAGCCCTAGATGTTTTTGCCTTTTGAAATCAGTCATTTGCTTTCCCTTCTCACACACTAAAAGGGATAGCCCACTTCTTTTTCTTCCGGGTACAGCTAAAGCATGTTTTCCTAATATACTTTCTATCTTTTGAGATGATTCCTGGTTTGGACTTTTGCTTTCATGTTGCAATCACAAAAGGTTATTCTACTTCCTTAGTTTGTAGTTAATAATCTGGCCTACTTTCTGATTTGTGTGGCATTCTTGTTGCAGGAATCTGCCTTTATTCAATTCTGTGCTTTTTAAATGCCTTCCTTGCTTCTTAAATAATACTATGCTTCTCATGGTCCCAATCCCTTCCTAGACCAACCACTTCTTCTTTATTTCATCCAACTTCTATTGAGTGCTTCTTGGTGCTAGATACTATGTTGGGTTCTAGGAATTCAGCAGTGAACAAAACAGATTTTACCTATATCCTCTAGGAGCTCACAGTTGAGTGAAAAGGCATATACAAGATAAATAATTATTGCCTACATGTGACCTAGTGCTGTGCAGGGGAATTTTATGTATTATGAATACCTGTGAATGAGGATCTGACCTAGTTTGTATAGGGATGTGTTGGTCAGGGTTTTCGTGGGATACTCAATGGGATATCTTGAATGTCTAGCACAATGCTGCGTGACAAATTAGTGCTCCACAAACATTGGCCATTTCTTTGATGAATATCATTGGAATGGTTTTGAAAAGTTAAGAATGGTCCGTAAAATTACGCTCATAATTTTCATGCCCTAAGGACAGGCAATTAAAAAGTCAGGAAGAAATTCCTGGTATAAAATTAGGCATAAACTGGATTGGGGAAAAATTATGGGAAGGAGTCTGCATAGATAGACAAGGATGATCTAGCTGACTTCTCCACTCAACTCTTTGCTCTCTTCAAATTCACTCTGAAAAACAATTTAAAATTGTGTATCTCTGTTTGATGACTCTTGAATAACTAGGACTGGGTCAAGAAGGAACTAAATCTTTTGACACTCAGTATAACAGCCACAATATAGCAACCCACATTGAAGTGCTTACAATTAACACAATACCCCCATTTAAAGGGGCAATGCTTAGACCTTTTCACACTCTTCAAATAATCTTCTTAACTTTAAAAGGGTAAGAAAAAAAGGTGGTATTCTTCTAACAAGCACAGTACACATCCTAAACAAGAACAAACATTTATAGACACAGGAAGTTGAAAATAAAGTTTAGAAACTAACAAATGCAGATTTACTGCTTTTATGATAACTTGGTATAGATAACAGTTTTGAAGAGGTAAAATAAGGATGCCCTTGTTTCACAAAATTTTTTTTAGGAAAATACAGGTGTAAAGTAAATTTCTTTAAAATTAGTATCATTTCCACAAAGCCTGTTATTGGTAAATTAGAGAAGTAGTACTGTAGGAAAAAGATCTCCAAAGCATTGAAGAAGAAATACATATATTGTAACACACACACACACACACACACACACACATTTCAATAGCTTGTTGAGCTTGCACATTTTAAGAGTTCATCAACAATACTTACAGGACTCTGGCGGTTTCTCAGTCTTGATTTTTCCATTTTATCCAACCCTAAAAACCTCTTAGAACTTCAGTATTTTACTCTTACCTGCAAAGCTGCTGTTTCCATATCTTCCATTCTCTATATTTCTGATCCCTCCCTTTATGTTTTGTGAACTTGGTATAATAAAGCTTGGCCATAATGCAACACTTTCTTGGAGGCTTTTACTGTCATCTACTAATGGAATTTTTTCTAACTGATGTAATTTATGAACGCTTTTTGAAGGAAACTGTTCTTCTGAATCCACAATGTTGACAAATTATATTTACTATAATGATATTTGAAAATGTACAAACATGAAGTCAGAGATCAATCCTTTATTTATAGCTATCTTAAAACTATAAAACCAAAGGAAATTTACAAATGAGAAAAACACAAATTATAATTTCAGTACATTTTGAATCACCAATATTAATTTAATGTTAGAAACCATGGTATTTGTTTACTCCAAAACACCATTTGTGACGGCAATATAGTACTGTGCAGTCACGTTGATTCTGTGAGTTCAGCACGCCTAAACTACTGTGCATTGTGTGAAGATTCAGTTTCTTCACCAGCATCTTCCCTCTTTTTCCATACAGTACATTATTATGTCAGTGAGCCCTCACCCAGCATTATTTTACTATGCATTATTTCTGTAACAAATTTTCTTTTTTCTGTTCTCAATAGTTTACCACAATTACAGTAGCAGTTTATAGTGCCTACCTGAAAGTAAATGCAGATGCACGCAAGGACTCTGAACCTCTGGCAATACTCAGTAATGAAATGGTCATTTCAAGACATATTTATTATTTTCTATGATAATCAAAATAAAACCACCGAATCACACAGACAAACAAGCAAGCACATGTTAGAGCACTTGAATCCTGAGAAAAAGTTGCTGGGTGGCCGATTTCAGTCTGAGAAGTTTCTAACATACCCTTTTATAATAAATTTATATCTAATACTGCAAATTCTACAAAGCAAGTGTGGGAACTAATTTGTTGAGTTTTTAAAGTTGAAATTTGGCAAAAATGTACTTAATTAAAATGAAAGGTATCCATCAGGAGCTTTGAAATGTATAAATTAATTCACATTTGAAGAGATAAACCAGCTGCTCGGGGCACTTCCATTAGAGTGATCCGAAATTGATGCACCTCACAGAATAGATATTGCTTCTTTTTTTCTTCCTGGAAGGATCATATATAATATTTTAAATTTCTATACCATCCTTCCTCCAGGCAGTATAAAGTACTTCATAAACCTTATGTTGATGATGTTAACATACTTGTGAGACTAAATAAATGGTAAGCAACATGCTCCCCAGCTTATAAACAAATAAAGAGCTCAGAGAGGAACAGAATTTTATTTCCCAGTTATTTTGATTTGTTTCTCTTTTTCCCCTCACTTAGAATAATATAAAAATTGACTTTCTTTTACTTCACTTCTTTATTCTTTTATTTATTCATCCATCCAAGGAATGTTTATTAAAAGCACGCTTCATGCATTGTATTAGGTGTTATGACACAAATACAATATATAGTACCTGAAAGGAAGGAGCTGAAGATATTGATCTGGTGATCAAAGGGTTATACATTTTGGATAGATGTGAAAGAAGTTGTTCTAAGCAATAGAAAAAGTGCCTAACTAGCTAGTAAATACTAGATAAGAATGAGAGATAGTGAGTAGGCTGTATAGTCTAATAGACTATTATTTAATCAGTACTTTCAGTACATAATGGATTATGCTCAAGGCTTTATTTAATTATCTGATTTAAACTTTACACTATAATTTCAATTTAAAAGTATAAAACTGTAGGCTCAGCAGGATTAAGCAATCTGTCCTGGGTCACAAAGGTAGAAAATGGAAGAAACAAGATTTACATCAGCTATTTGACTCCAAAGCTCCTTCTGTCACTATGTTCTAATATCAAGTTATATGGTTTCCCAACAGTGGGAAGTGACAACTGAAAGTTTAGTTGATGCTAAATTACAGAAGTCTTTGATGCCAGTGGGCTTAGGCCTTACATTGCAGGCACTAGAAAAACAACTGATGTTTTTTGGAGTAGAGGAGTAATGGAGGTGTGAGGGTTGGGGGAAGCACGTGCATACACATACACATGAACCCAGTGCTTTAAAAAGAGGAATTTGGCAATGGGTGCACAAAATTAGCCAGAAGGGGAGACTAGGTATTATAGAGGGAGCGCAAAAATTGATTCCCTCAAATATCTAGACACAGAGGCTAACACTGCCGTATTTATTCAGCCTGATCCCGCATCATTCTCTGCCTGTGTTCTCTGTCCCCATCCAAACCAACCTGCTTTTCACTATCCTGGCAGGAGCTAAGCTCTTTCCATTGAAGAATATTTGTACATGTCTTTTCAATTGGCAGGAATGAGCTTTCCTCCATTCGATACCTTAATGCTTTCTCATTTTTTAGAACCTAAGATTTTGGTATAAATGTGACTACTTTCCTGGTGTTCCTGATTATGTCAAATGCCCTGTTAGAGACTCCCCCAGCACCATGTCCTTCTCCCCTTGGTAATTTTCATCACAGTTGGAATTATCCATTTATGCAGGTGGTTATTTGATTTACAACTGCTTGCCCCACTAGAATATGCCCCCCTGGAAATAAGATCCGTGAGTGTAGGAGTCATATCTGCTTTTGGTTATCATCGTATTCCCTGAGCCTACCACATCGCCTGTCACAGAGCAGACACTCAACGTATGTTGAATGAATGAGTGGATGAATAGACCCATATCTTGGGCCAGAATGCTAGCTGTGGAGATGAAGGGAAAGGTATGATGCAAGACCTGACAAAGGAACCTAGTAGCTATTTGGGGTTGGGGAAGGGAGAAGCAGAGGCAGGGAATGCCAAGGTTACGGCAGTTGTCAGTGATGACTCTGTGGTTTCTCAAGCCTGGCTACTAGAACAATCAGAGACAGCAATAGTACACTGTCCACTCACTATGTGTTAGGCTGTTCTTGCACTGCTGTAAAGAAATACATGAGACTGGATAATTTATTTAAGAGGTTTAATTGGCTCACATTTCTGCAGGCAGTACAGGAAGCATAGCACCGGCATCTGCTTCTGGGGAGGCCTCTGGAAACTTATAATCATGGTGGGTAGTGAAGCGGGAGCAAGCATGTCACATGGCAAAAACAAGAGTGAGAGAGGGTGGTGGGGGAGGTGCCACATTTTATAACAACTAGATCTTATGAGAAGTCACTCCCTACTGGAAGAACAGCACCAAGCCCTGAGGGATCTGCCCCCATGACCCACACACCTCCCACTAGGCCCCACCTTCAGCATTGGGGATTACAATTCAACATGAGATTTGGGTGGGAGCAAACATCCAAACTGTATCACACTACCATCCCAGGTGAGTAGCCACCTGAAATTTTGATGCAAGACGCAAAGAATCCGAAGAAGAAATGGGTGAGCAATTCAACCCAGAGCTTAAAAAAGCCCTTCATCAGAGAACATGTCACAAGATCAGCAGTGAGGAGAAGTTAAGACCCTGTCTGAGAACACATGGACACAGGAAGGGGAACATCACACTCTGGGGACTGTTGTGGGGTGGGGGGAGGGGGGAGGGATAGCTTTAGGAGATATAATTAATGCTAAATGACGAGTTAATGGGTGCAGCACACCAGCATGGCACATGTATACATATGTAACTAACCTGCACATTGTGCACATGTACCCTAAAACTTAAAGTATAATAATAATAAAATAAAATAAAAAATAAAACATAAAGTCAAAAGACCTCAAAAAAAAAAAAAAAAAAAAAAGACCCTGTCTGGAAATGTGCCTCAGGTGGACTATCAGATTTCTTGTGTACTGAAATATCCGTCTGACCCTCAAGCCATCTCAATAACGCTTCTGTGCTTTTCTTTACATTTGAGTAAAGCCTGATTTCTCTTCCTTATCCAAGAAAGATTTCATAATGTCAGTTTCTCCAGGTGGGAAGCAACTTGGCATGGTGGAAAAAGCACTCCAATGATATCCTCCAAGGCTCCATCAAATATTACCTTACTTAATCACCATGCCACTCTCCTGGTCCCCACTCACCGAGGTCCCTTAGTGTATATTACGTACATATTTGTCATTATCATGGGTGCATTATTCCCCTTTTGTTCAAGTGTCTATTTCTTCTCTAGACTTTGAGCTCTTCAAGAGGAGTGACTTTGTTAAATTCATATAACTTGGGATTTAGAGAAGAGGCTCTGGAGAAAAATTGCCTTGATTCAAATCCTGGCAATCCCATGTACTGACTGTGTGAGCTTGGACAAGTTATTTAATCTCTAGCTGCATTTTAGTCTCCTTACTCAGCGAATGAGGATAATAGTAGCACCTACCTAACCGAGTTATTGTGAGAATTCTCATCATTCATTCATAGTTCATTCCACAGTTATTTATTAAGTTACTATCATATTCTTGGCCTTGTTCCAGATGCTAGAAATACAACCATAACCAGAACAGATAAGGTTCCTCTTCTTTTGGAGCTTACATTACATAGGAGGGTAAAAGAATTACAACTAAACAAATAAATATGATAATTTCAGACAACAAGAAGTATGTCAGAGCTGGTGCATAGTGGCTCCACCAAGAGTGGACTGTATATATCTCTTCCCAACTTCTCATTCAGTGACATCATGCTGATAGCTTGAACTATTGAATCAGCCATAGTAAAGGTATTTACATCATGAAAATTGGCAAATGCTTGAAATCAGCACACTCCCCTTCCTCACCACCACCCCATCATACTCAGGTGTTAAGGATTTAACAGCACATCACTGTGTAGGATGACACTAAAACAGGTTTGTTAAGAGATAGTGACTATCTTATGATAGAGATAGTCACTATCTCTTAATGGGTGAGAATGGGGTAACTCACTTTCAAGAAATTGCTGAAAAAGATTTTGTGCTAAGATCTGAAATATGAGTAGCCAGAAATGAGGAAGAGAAGAGGAATCTAGTCAGCATGGACAGCTGATTCAAAGGTCCAAAGGGACAATAAGCCTGATTTATATTCCAAAAACAGTAACAATGAAAGCCACTGAGGCTGGAGCATAAGAAATGAGGGGAGGGGGCGGGCACAGTGGCTCACACCTGTAATCCCAGCACTTTGGGAGGCCAAGGAAGGTGGATCACCTGAGGTCAGGAGTTCACGACCAGCCTGACCAATATGGTGAAACCCTGTCTCTACTAAAAATACAAAAATTAGCTGGGCATGGTTGTGGGTGCCTGTAGTCCCAGCTACTCGGGAGGGTGAGACAGAAAAATTGCTTGAACCCAGGAGGTGGAGGTTGCAGTGAGCTGAGATCGTGCCACTGTACTCCAGCCTGGGCAACAGAGCAAGACTCTGTCTCAAAAAAAAAAAAAAAAAAAAAAAAAAAAAGAAAGAAAGAGAGAGAAAGAAAAGAAAAGAAAAATAAAGGGAGAGAAGAGAGAGAAATGAGGGGAGGGGGAAGGAAGCGAGGCCAGGTCAGAAAGGTCGGTCACATAGAGCCTTGGAGCCAAGGCACCTGCTGTTCCAACTTGCACTTGGAACAGCACTTTCAGCAGGAGAGACTACTTGAAGGACTTAGTGTGTACCCAGCACCTAAGAAGTGCTCAATAAATGTTAGGCATTTCTGTTAATACTTACTTCATTGTTCCTGGCAGCTCATGCACTATTGAATAGGAGGTATTCAGTTAAGGTTTGTTGAATGATAAAATGAATGTATGATCACAAGGAAGACCCTTTCCCTTTCTGAGCTTTAGTTGCCTTATTAGAAAAATGAATTGTTTGTGAAAAAGTTCTCCCAGGTTTCTTGTGTTCCCTATGCTCTTCCACTGTATTATCATGGACGGCAGACTGGTTTTGTTTAACCCAATCTGGCAGAGGTTACCACAGCCCTAACAGCTAATATTCTCAAACAAACATAGAATACCACATTGCAGTCATCTCATTTCAAAACATGACATTCCTGCCTTGTACAATGGCATAAAACATAACAGGCTTCATATTTCCGTTCTCATCTGAAGGCAAGAAAGGTGGGAGTAAAGGAGAGAGAGAAAAATATGCACTCCCTAACGAGGCCATAAATATTGATGTCTTCCTCAGGGTCCCCTAGAGCTCTATCATTTGGGCAACTAGCTGATTAATAATAGATTAAACACTTTAGATTTGCTTACTTTGAGATCTGTGACTTTAAATGCATCTGCTGTGAGGGAGCCAGCTGAGACGGGGATCAACAGATTGTGCAGACTTCCAGCGTAAAAACACAATGGGAGGGGACACAAATTGGGCACGACAACCAATATTTCCACTGAGTAACATCTTAAACACTGTGGGCAAGGCTTGGGTTGTCTTTCCAGATGTTAATTTATTTTCCTAAGAACCCACCCACATGCTAACCCAAGAGAGGATCGTGTTAATATATACCACATGTTAGTGTTCTGGGTAAGTGATGGATGAGGAGGGATGTCTTCCCATACATATAGCACAGAATTTCATCGTAGTACCAGCTATCCGCCACAGTAATTTGGGGCAACATGACTACAACTTGGAGGAAACTGGGGTGCCTGTCCATGACTGCTGGGGTAGTCCAACTTGCCCCAAAACCATATCCTTTGGGATGGAGGCAGGTGATTTGACCAAAAGATCCACTGATGTCCCTCTAGTTACACTGGAGTAGTAAGTAGCCCCTTGGGGCAGACATGGACCACTGGAAATATTCACTTAAATGCTGGTCCTTGGAGACCAGTGAGAGCATCACCAGGTCCAGACTCCAAAAGGCAGCTTGGCACATTAGAAAGTATATTGGGGGAATCATGATACTTGGTGCCCCAGTCTCTGTCACTGAGACTCTGAGTGACTCTGGGCTTGTCCCTTTCCCAGCCCTCAGTTTCTCTCACCTTTTCAGTGAAGGGCATGTGTATAAGAGCAATGTGTCTCAACACAATCACTGGCGGAGTTTTTAAAAAAAATACAGATTCCCATACCCCATGTCATGTCATGTTTTGGGTATCCCCTCAAAACACAGTTTCAACTTACAGTACCTCAGAATGTGAACTTATTTGGAAATAGGGTCATTTAGACATAAATAGTTAGGATGTGGTCATACTGGAGTAGGGTGGACCTTAATACAATATGATTGGTGTCCTTATAAGAAGAAAAGACACACAGACACACAAGGGGAAAAAGCCATGTGGTGACAGAGGAGGGAATTAAAGTGCAGCAGTTCTTTGACAGTTTCAAGTCAAGGATCACCCAGGATTGACGGCAACCACCAGAAGCTAGGAAGAGTCAAGGAAGGATTCTCACTTACAGGTTTTAGAGAGAGCACAGCCCTACCAACACTTTCATTTCAGACTTCTATCCTTCAGAACTATGAGACCATGAGTTTCTGTTGTTTTAAGCCATCCTGCTTGTGGAATTTTGTTACAGAAACACTAGGAACCTAATATATTCCACTTCTAAAAGTCAGGGGACCCAGGTGCAGAGGCTCACTCTTGCAGTCCCAGCACTTTGAGAGGCTGAGGCAGATGGATCACTTGAGCCCAGGAGTTCAAGACCAGTCTGGGCAACATGGCGAAACCCCATCTGTATCAAAAATACTACAATTAGCTAAGTGTGGTGGCTCATGCCTGTAATCCCAGCACTTTGGGAGGCTGAGGTGGGAGAATTGCTTGAGGTCAGGAGTTTGAGACGAGCCTGGGCAACATGATGAAAGCCCGTTTCTACCAAAAATACAAAAATTAGCTGGGCGTGGTGGCACACCCCCTGTAGTCCTGGTTACTTGGGAGGCTCAGGTGGATGATTGCTGTGCCCAGGAGTTCAAGTCTATAGTGAGCTATGATCATGCCACTGAACTCCAGCCTGGGTGACAGAGTAAGGTCTTATCTCTAACAATAATAAATAAATAAATAAAAGTCAGGGGAAGGAGTGGGAAATGCATAGTTGTAAAAAGCTCCCCAGAAAATTCTGCTATACACTTTGGTTTATGAACACTGAATTAAGTGTTCTCCCAACTCTGGAATTCTTTGATTCCAGACTCTAGCTTCTGGCACTGTAGATTCATCATGGAAATAACGAATTTAAGAAAGATATGCTCTGGTAATAGAAAAAGAGGAGCTGTCCCCGTCTCCAGGGGCAGAACGATGGAACCATGCTGTCAGTGAAAAAGAAGAAAGGTCTTCAAGGTGGTGCTGAGACATCTATCCTCTCTTTTAGGCTCGCTCCACATTCCCCAAACTAAGCTAATTAAAAGGAAAAATTGATGGGAGCTACCAATGGATCAAATATCTATTAGAAGTACTAATAAAAGCTATGAATCTTCTCCCCAGAAATATGCCAGAACTTTCACAGGGCTCAAGACACCCCGATCCCCATTTGCTGACTTTCTAGGGATCCATGAACATTACCCCAAAACCCTTGAATGCTATAATTTGCTAAGGTCCCAGCATGGCCCAAAGGTGCTAACATAAAACCTTCAGAAACACAATGATGTCTACGCTTCTCTGGTCCTAACTTCTCCCTCTGTAAAAAGAGAGGGTTGATTCATTCCTCCAACAAATATTCATTGGATAATAGATCTATTCTGTGCTACGGCAACTTTATTCTTCCATGCTAGAGATTCAGGAGACAATAAGAAAGAAAGGATCTCAGGCTGAGTGTGGTGGCTCACGCCTGTGATCCCAGCACTTTGGGAGGTTGAGGCAGGCAGATCACATGAGACCAGGAGTTCGAGACCAGCCTGGCCAACATGGTGAAACCCCATTTCTACTAAAAATACAAAAATTAGCTGGGCATGGTGACATGTGCCTGTAGTCTCAGCTACTTGGGAGGCTGAGGCAGGAGAATCGGTTGAACCTTAGAGGCAGAGATTGCAGTGAGCTGAGATCATGCCACTGCACTCCAGCCTGGGTGACAGAACAACACCCTTCTAAAAAAAAAAAAAGAAAAAAAAGAATCTCTCCTCTCATGGCGTGGAATTAACAGGTAAACAAATCGATATGTGTTAAGAAGACATTACCAAAGGCAATGTAATGGAGATGTACAGAGGGGTAGGAGTGGGGCCAAAGGGGAAGGTCAGTGAAGTACTGGCTGAAGAGATGGCTGAGCTGGGCTGAGACTTGATGTGGAGGAGGCAGGCAGGAAAGATCTTAGAAAAGAGTGGTGCAGGCATGAAGAGCTTTAGAGCTTTAGGTACGTATTTTAATAGTAGCTCCTAAGGTAGGAGAAAACTTGGCATATTTGAGCACAGAATGAAGACCAGTGTGGCTCAACCACAGTGAGCAAGGGGAGCTGTGTGTGAGGGGAGGTCAGAGAGGTCAGCAAAGGTCAGATCAGGCTACCATCCAGCTTGTGTTAGGCATTTGGATTCTCTGCATGACAGAAAGCCATGATAGAACGTTTAAACAGTAGGCTGAGGTGATCTGATTTACATTTTAAGAGAGGAGTAAATGTTTAAGGTTCATTTGATGTGAACAGTTTAGAAGGAAATAGGCTTATAGTCCTTTCACCATTGCTGTCAATGTAACTAAATACAATACTGTGTTACTGTGACAAGTGATGATATCTCACAGATGTGCAGGGAGGGCAAAAACTGGAGAGTAGGAAGCTGTCTGCATGCCAGACTTCGAAGTGAGCTGCTACCTAAGCCCCTGGGTTTCCTATGAAATGCATAAACTACCTTTGTTATTTCTAAAGGGTTATCTGTTGAAACATCTTTAGGAAAAAGCTGTCATAAGATGTCTTTCCAAACTCATACCCCATCTCGGCTGCTGCCCTATTAGAATGTTGACACGTGCAACATCAAAGTCAGAGACGTCCCACTGAGCAGCACTGCTAAGGTACCAGGATGCCTCCCTGAATACAGATAGCAGCAGGAACCTGAGCAGCAGACAGTGGCTCTCACCCACTCCATGCTCCTCTTCCTGAATCCAAATTTCGGCTTCTAATGAGATGTTGCAGCCTGAACTAGCTTCTCTGCAGCTGACCCCCCAGAAACTGGCACCAGAGTGTAATATTAATGAGATGAGCATCCTGCATCTGAGTAGAATGTTACAAAATACAAAGTATCTTCTCATCCTTTATCCCAGAGGAACCTCATGTCCATTTTAGGACATATACTGGATGGGTATTTTAAACCATTTCACCAAGAGAGAAGCTTAGCTCTAAGGCAGACACTTGATTAAGGCTACAAGGTTCACACTTGGGCATGAGCTTCCCAGCCTAATACTCATGTTCATCCAACTAAACTTGACTGCTTCTGAGCTACATCACATTTTAGGCTCAAATTGGCCAAGATAATGTGCAAAGCTGCCAAATTTTAAAGAAGGTAAACGAACTTGAAGAGAAGATTTACCTTGTCCAAATCCCTGAAGGGAGAGCAAGAGAGGGCTAGGGCAAAAGGCATGTCAGGCTCGAGGTCAGACCCAAGGTCACAGAGACTTCCCTTCCATTGCAAAGAAAAAATTATCAATTAACTCAAGAGTTCTCTTCCTACTGTGATTCCCTCTCTGGTAAGATGGCCCTCAGAGGGGACCACCTTGACTTCTACTGCATTATCTCCATCCACCTTAGTCGCCAGCTACATATGAGGTTGAAAGACAGAGGGTGGAAGAATCAGTAGGTGCTTGAGCAGGTGGCAGAAAACTCACCTGCCCAAGTGGGCTGCTACTTGTGGTCTTCTGTTTCCCTGTATGTGACATGAGGGAAGAGGGCTAGGCTACATGGATCAAATATTTTCTAAAGTGTGAAAATGCTTCAGTATTTAATCTGAGGCTCAGGACCCTGTTTTTTTTTTTTTTTTTGGTTGTTGTTTTTTCACAAGGCCCCGTAGGAGCTGAGGGGTCTTGATACAGAGTGCTGGCACAGGACTAGGGAGCTCTGTGACTTGGTTTCAACTCCTCTATCACTCACAGTGTGACCTTGAAGCAAACCACTTAAGCACTTCATGGCCATTTCTCCAATTGGAATACTCCTACTCTACCTCTGCATGTGAGTGTGAGCTAAATTAAAACAATAGATGAGAAAAACATGCTTTGAGAAAAGTAGCAAAGGACTATATATACATACCTATGAGTATATATCTATATGCATTACTAACCATGTGTCATTCATATTATCATCATTGTCAGTATTATTTTTTACAACTTTATAAGTAACGGGGAACCTATGACTAATGAGGACAAGCTCCCATCTACTTAGGTAAGAGAGTGAAGAAGTGCCCAGTTCTAACCAAAGACTTGCTGACTTGACTCTCAGCCTCACTCATCATATTCTCTCTAGATATTTTTATTTCTTGAGGTTAAATAACACACTTTAGTCTGCTTGTTGTTTCCTAGGCCAAAAATAGAGAATACATTGGTGCTATGGAATAAAGGAACCAAATGCAAACTTCAATAAACAAATGAACATAAATATAAAGTATCTTTTATTAGCATAGGGTTTTCAAAGCATTTTATGGCCAATTATCTTATCTGTTCCACACTAACTCCTGGAAAGGAGTCAGAGCTTTGGGGAAATGATGATTATTGGTAATACTTTATACTTGCATGGTCCTTTACAGTTTATAAAGCATTTTCATATTATTACGAAACAATTCAGTTCAAAATTTATCAAGCACAACTTGGAGCAAAGTATTATAATGAACATGATCTGACACTCAAACAACCTCTTGGAAGGACAGGGAATCAGTAGTTTAATCCTTGTTTTCAGGAGAGAAAAGGGAGTCACAAAGAAGTTCAGTGACAGGGCGAAATTCTTTTATTTATTTCTTTATTTTTTTTGAGACGGAGTCTCCCTCTGTCGCCCAGGCTGGAGTGCAATGGTGCTATCTCGGCTCACTGCAATCTCCACCTGCCGGGTTCAAGCAATTCTCCTGCCTCAGCCTCCCAAGTAGCTAGGACTACAGGTGCACGCCACCATGCCCAGCTAATTTTTTGTATTTTTAGTAAAGACGAGGTTTCACCACGCTGGCCAGGCTGGTCTCGAACTCCTGACCTCGTGATCCGCCCGCCTTGGCCTCCCAAAGTGCTGGGATTACAGGCGTGAGCCACCGCGGCCAGCCGACTGGGCCAAATTCTTAAAACAGATGAGACCACATCCCATTCTACTTGTGACCTTCCAGTGGCTTCTCATGCACTTAAAATAAAAGTCACTCTTCTTTCCATGGCCTGTCAAGCACTGCCTCATCTGGTACTTTCTCTGTTTTCCTGATTTAATCTTCTATCACTCTCTCCCTTGCCAGAAACACTCCAGCTACGCTGGTTGTCCCTCCATTTTTCAAATCATTGCACAAATTATTCCCTTTTGGCTAGAATATTCTCCAAATTGTTTTGTAGCGTGAATACCATCCAGCATTTAAATCTAGGCTTAAATGTCACTTTTACTCAGTAAGGGCCTTCACTGACCCACTATTTAAACAAATACCTTCATGTTTCCTTCTCTCAGTGTGTTGCTTTTTTCTTCAGAGAATCATATTTTCTTTCTCCTTTTCTTTTCTTTTTTCTTTTCTTTTTTTTTTCTTTTCTTTTCTTTCTTTTTTTGACAGAGTCTCTCTCTGTTGCTCAGGCTGGTGGGCAATGGCATGATCTTGGCTCACTGCAACCTCTGCCTCCCGGGTTCAAGCGATTTTCGTGTCTCAGCCTCCCGAGTAGCTAGAATTACAGGCATGCACCATGATGCTCAGCTAATTTTTGTATTTTTAGCAGAGACTAGGTTTTGTCATGTTGGCCAGGCTGGTCTTGAACTCCTGACCTCAGGTGATCTGCCTGCCTTGGTCTTCCAAAGTGCTGGGATTACAGGCGTGAGCCACTGTGCCCGGGGAATCTTTATCTTACAATTATCATGCTTATTCAGTTGATTTATTTAATTTTTCTCTCTTACCCCACTTGAACTAAGGTCCATGAAGTCAGGTGTCTTGTCCCCCTTACTCACTACTGGGTTCTCACTGTCTGGCAGAGCCTGCCTTAGAGTAAGGAATCAATACATAATCGATGAATAAATAAGTTAAGTTTATAAGTTTTGAACTTGGGTCTTGAACTTAGGTCTTCTGACTTCTAGTTTTCTGGTCCTTCTCTTTGTTCTGCGTATTCTCCCTTCAAACCAAGTATTGATCCATCTCAAATTCAGACCTTGGGATGGAAGTGAGCAAGGATTCTATTTTTCTCAAATAAAGGAGAAACTCCAAACACATTATCTACACAGAGTACAAAAGGGGACTTGTATCTTATACAAGTAGCCATAGGGGTGAGCGTCTTGATTCATGGAAATTGACCAGATTTTCTATATCACAAAATTACAACATACCATCTTGGTCCCTATCTCCATTTGACAGGCTCCAGGGCATCCCAGAGATAAATGATTGCAGGGCATGCCTGCTTTCTATGCCTTGGGATCTCTGTTGAAGCTGGAGTTACCATAGAGGAGAGAAAATGATAAACTACAGCAGATACTTAGAGCAGCTATCAACCCACTCAAGGCCCCTGTTTCTCCCATCCATCCATCCATCCATCCATCCATCCATCCATCCATCCATCCATCCATCCATCCATTCATCCACCCACTCATCCATCCATCCATCCATCCATCCATCCATCCATCCATCCAACCATCCATCCATCCAATATTTATTGAGAGCCTGCTATGTGTCAGGCAGCATCTCTAAAACTCTAGCAACTCATTCGTATAAAGAGTCCAACAATTATAACCTAAATTACTGCATGGGCTCACCGAGAGGGCCAACAGCGGCAATAAAACCTTTACACACTGTAAAGTCCAAAACACATAGAAGGGGTTATGATCATTAGTATAATTTGGCAAGTGAAGAGCAAGAAGGAAGGGAACATAATATGATTAAAGCCTAAGCCTACTCATCTGGGGAATTATCTGCAGATAACCTTTAACTTTTTAACTATATATATATTTTAACAGAATTTTTAATAAAAGAGAAGAAAAGAGGTATCTGTGATGTGATTTGTTTCAACAAGTAGGCCCACTCCTCCCCAGGGAAACAATTCAGGAAATGAAATTAGAAAAATAGAAAGGACTGTTGAATGAAGGTATCAAAGATTGGAATATTTCTTAAACTGAAGTAGAGAGCCCATAGCATTAGGACAATCAGAAACTGTCTCTGGATAGTTCAGGCTATTGCCTCCACTTCACTACCTTCTCATCTCTTCTCCCAGTGTTCAAAATACATCCTATTCTTCAAGGCTTAGCTGCTTTCCAACCTCCCCCAGGAAGCATTTCCTAATCTCCTTAGGATACTTAAGTTTTTTTCCTTTTCTCTAAGTTCTTAAAACATGTATAAACTAATTTTAGAAATTCATATTTAATTCTATGTGTTTTGTTTAGTTTTTCTCATTTAGTTCAAGTTAAGCTGTTCTACGGATACTGTCATTATCATCACTGTCTTAAAGATGGAGAAACTGAGGCTCGCAGAAGTTAAATGGTGGATCAAGAATAGGTGACTAGCAAGTGGTAGAAATAGAAATAAAAACTAGGTATTCAGATTCCAGTTCTTAGGGTAGCATAACTACCTGCATCTTAATCAATATGTTGTCCTAATTTGAATTGGTAACGGTAGCTGGGGCTCAGGATGAATGTAATTCTTTTTCATGTCCTAGGGTTGTGTCTAAGAACCTGCTATACACAAGGTCACACAAAGCATCCCAAATCCATCACTCCCTTGCCTAATTGCCAGCCTAGTGGGCTGGTGATCCTTACATCCAAGGAGAATTCTAACCTCGGTTCTGCCATTACACTAGAAAGAACCAGAGAACAGAGTGCACCTACAACTCTTTTGGGGAACATCAGAAAGTCTTTGGGTCCAGATCATGGGAAAGGCCACAGGAGACTTGGTTATACTGGATTTGGAATCAGTGGAGTTCTAGTCCTAGCTGTGACTTCAAGTCCCAGTTCTGCCTGGGAAGGCAGGTGACTCTGGGAAAGCCCCGTTCCCTCTTTAGGTTTCAATCTCTGATTTGTAGCCTCACAGAATTTGAAAGCAAGGTCCTGCCTGCCAATGAAGTTCAATGATTTTTCACAGCCTTTAGGACTTCCTAAATTTTCATGAGTAAATTTCAAAAACCTGAAGTGCTGGATTGTGGGTCTGCCGAATTCGTTACCCTTTGGCGGTCCTAAAGATGGCAAACAACAACAGTGTACAAGATATTCATTTCCCTACAAAAGACTACCTAATTTGATTTCAGTTGGGACCAAAAATCAGGCCACAAAGGGTTAAACAGGTAGGCAACGAACATTATGAGGCTTTCATGGAGGACCACTCTTTAGTTCATACAAGTATATTGTTCTTCTTCTTTTTTTAAGCAGCTCTCTCTGTCTCTCTCTCTCTCGATTTCCATGAAACCTCTGTGCTTAGCACTACTGAGCTAAGAAAGAGACCAAGAGACCATTGCAGGATCAAATGGAGTTTCCTTGTGATTTAGAAGCCTGAGATTGTGCTCAAAATCAACAAGAATTATCCATTTAATTTGAATTAGTGGGTTTTATGAGTCTGTTCCCTTTTTTATCAGTCAGGCATTTGAGCACAGCACAAACTCTTTCTTTCTTTGTGGGTGTCTCTCCCTCTTGATCACTGTTTCAGTATTGTACAGGTAGAAATCTCATAGTTTGTCAAGGCTGAAAGGGACCTTAGGGATTATCTAGAACTATGCCCTAGGTTGTTCTGATGGGGAAACTGAGGCCAAGTATAGGGAAGAGATTTGTTCAAGGTCACCTATCTGAAAGAACTAGAACCCAGGTTTCTTCTCTCACTCCCATCTTTATTATATTTCTCCTATATCACTTCTCCTTTGCTTTGCCTCAGACAAAAATTTTATTTACTACAGCTGCTTACCCTTTCATTCTACCAACAGATAATCAATAACGCACTTCAGGGATTTGTATTATAACAGTATAATAATACTTAAATTAATCAGAAATCAGGTCATAATACTCTTACCTAAAATTACTTCTCTAATTAGCTTTAAGTAGAAATAGACAATCTCTTTACTCCCCTTCCTCCCTTCCTCTTGTTTTTCACACACAAGCTATAAAGACTTTTTAGCATTAAAGTTAAAAGAGGCTTATATTTTTCCTATTCTCTTGAAGAAAGATAATGATTATTAAAACAAAAAACCCTTACCTATATCTCCAGGCACTCTAATTCAGTTACCAGCCACTGAACACTTCAAAAAAATAAACAACAGGATATTTATTGTTGTTACTATTAATAATAACAACAGAAACAACAACCAACTAGAATGTATATGTCACAGCTTATCAAGCTCTCTCTCTCCATATAATAATAATGTCTAGCAGGTATTACTATAGTAACGCCGTTGCTGATGAAGTAACTGAGGCTCTAAGAGATTAAACAACTGACTCTAAATCATGAAACTACTAAAATAACAGTGCTGAAACTGAAGTTGAAGTCTCCCATTTCCAAACCCCAGTTACTTATCACTGTGTTGCCTCTCTGCACATCACTTGTTCTTGAATGTTTTTATTTTAAGGCAGCTTGGTAGTTGGTGAGTACTCTGGTCCTAGAAGGAGGGGACTTGAGTTTTAGGCCCCTTACCAGCTAGGTGACTTCTTCTTCCCCTAATCACCCAGCTTATACTTTGGATGCTTCAGTTATAGACTCACATAAGGTTGGATTGGGACAGAGCCTTTAGTCTTGCTAATTCTGTGCCAGGCCTCCCGAGCATTTGGCATGCAGCCACACGGTAAGAGCAATTCTCATGCTATACGGTCACATGTGTTACTTGTCTCCTCCATTACCTTTGGGATCTCTTGAGCACAGAAAATGTGTCTTATTCACCTTTATATATTTGCTCCCTGGAAATAGAGCCTGGCACTTAGTTGGTCCTCCAAGTATGTTTACAAAATGAATAAAAACTCCCATCCAGCACTCTCAGTTGACATGAGAGATGACTTGCCTAAAATCTCACAGCCAGCTAGTAGCAGAATTGGAACTAGATCCCTCACCCCTGGACACTCTTTGGTATATTTCCACATATGAAAATGATGATGATAATACTGTTACTAATAATGATTGCAGCCAACATGTATCAGATGCTGACTACATATTGGAAACTGTGGGAAGTGCTTTCTGAGAATCATCCCACTTAATCATCCCAACAATTCTAGAAGGTGAGTTGTATTTTTATTCCCATTTCCCAAGTGAGAAAACTGATATATATCACTAGAAAGATAAGAAAATCATGTTAGGTTAAAATCAGCTTGAGATTTCTCCTCACCTTGTAAATGTCCTCCAGGCAGGCCCCTAGCCCAACAGAAAAAATAAAAGCCAGTACCGGGACAAAGGCCAGCAAGGCTTCTTCCTGTATAAAATAAGACAGACTTCCCTGGCACCCTCAACAATACATGTCCTGGCCAAGAAATCACAAATGAGGAGATGCGCTCATTAGCCACCAGCTTCAGACCTCTTAGGACTCCTTTATTTGGGTTGTCAGTCAACGTGGCCCTATTTTGCCCAGTCCTTTTGTGAGCATCTCCTGCTGATGCTTATTTGTTTATCTGAAAGGCCAGACTCTCTGGGATAGGCTCATTAAGAAGACATTCCCATTCACAAGGGCCCAGGAGAATGGCAGAGATGCAATATTTCTCGCATGCCTCCCTCTTCCCATGCCAACGCCACAATAGAATGCGCTCAGCCTAGAGTCAACCAAAATTCAAGTAGGCACAAAATGTGCTCTGCTGGAACACAGCTTTGAAGAATGCCCTGGGCATTCTCTCACCTTCACCACGTAGTTGTCCCCTGAGCTTTGCATCTCACAATCATCCTCCTTCTTTGGATCTGATCAGTACCATGAAATCATGCAATAAGGGTCATATAGCCAGAGGCATTTTCAGCCAGAAAGAACTGTGGAGATGACTGATACTATGCCTGTCAACACCCTGGCACTTTTGCCAGCCAATCCCTGATCTCCCATCCATGGCTGACAGCTCTAATCAATTGTGGCATTCTTCCCAGCTGAACTTGGATGATGTCTCAGAATCTGTCTCAAAAAAACATTCTGGGCAGAAGAGAAAAACTTATCTAAAAGTAAAGTAACTCTCTCCTTCAGGAAGAATGCACAGGAGGTGCTAGAAAAGGTGCCTCCCGCTTGGCACTCCACTGCTCCTTCTGCCACAACACCTTTCTTGATGGTGTATTCTTTGCGGGTCATCTCATATGAACAGGTCCTAATATCACCATCAGATTCCAGCTTCCTGAGAGTAGGGCCCATGCCATTTGCTAATTTTCTGGGTACTCATCAAGCTGAGGGGTACACATGCTGCTTAGTTGACAATGGAAGTGAATAAACCTCGTAGCCCAAGTGTGTGAAAGAGACACTTGAACATTTCAAAAAGGATTTATAGGAGCCACCTTGGATTAAACAATCACATATTACACAACCATTCTCTGATGAAATATATTAGACAATCACTAGAGCACTTAGAATATTTTGAGATGCCTTATTGGACACTATCTAAGGGTAACCAGTTATGGGAAGTCTAAAAGTCTCTTATATGAGTTAGTTTCTCACTTACAATGGCATGGCAACTTCTTAAATTTTCCTACCAAGGTAGCCTAAAAGCAAGGGAAAATGAAGGCAGGAAATGAAGGCCTCTGGGGACCTGAGGCATGGGTCAACAGCCCATGGGAAGCAAGATATAACTTTGGAATATAATGTTTTATCTCTCAAATTCATTTTGGCTTGGGTCCTATTCCAAAATATAGCAATGCTCATTTTAATAAAATAATATGCTTTCTCTAAAATTTGTATGTAAATTTGATGTTGTTAGGAGAAGTATCATATTTATCCCATGTTTATCTTAGGAACAAATATGAAGTTATGGCTTCATGTATTTCTTAGTCCAAAGGTCAGAACAGTATGGCTCATGGGCCAAGTCTAGCCCACCACCTGATTTTGTACAACTCATGTATAGTTTTAACATTTTTAGGTGGTTGAATAAAAATTTTAAAAAGATTACTTAGTGACACGTGAAAATTACATGAAATTCAAATTTCAGGGCCCATAAATAGTTTCGCTGGAACATGTTCATTTATGTGTTGTCTTCGGCTGCTTTCAAGCTACATGGCAGAGTTGAGTAGTTGGGACAGACAGTGCCTAAAATATTTGCTACTTGTGGCCTTTACAGAAAAAAAATTCTCCACTCCTGCCTGCCTGCCTGTCACTGGCTACTCCATGAGCCTACATGTCCCCATCATGGACAAATGTACTGTGTAATTAGCGACTCTCAACTGGGGGCACTTTTGCCCCCAGTTGGCAAATGTCTGGAGATAGTTTTGGTCATCAGAACTTGGAGGAGGTTGTTTGCTGATGGCATCTTATAATAGATAGAGGCCAAGGATACCAATAAACATCCTCCATTGTGCAGGATAGCCCCCCAAAACAAAGACTAATCCAGTGCAAAACATAGGTAGTGCTAAGGTTGAAAATCGCTGGTGTAAACCATGTAGTGTGAGGACTGGTTCCCTGCTCCATCCTGCATTTCTTTTCTCATCTCAATCAGACACAAATGGACTTTTGATATTAGTAAGCCAGAAAGAATTACTCATTCAGGCCTGAGAGAAGGACACTCTGAATATCTATAGTGAACAAGGGGGACTCCTTATTCTATTTGACTATAGGAATTATTAATAAATAATAGTAATACTAGTACTCAATTGTTATGAAGCACTTACTATGTGCCAGGCATTGAGCTAAATATTTTAAATTTATCCTCTCATTTAGTCATCATTTTGGCCTTGTAAGTACCATTATGACTTCCATTGTACAGATGAGAAAACCGAGGCTTGGAGAAGATAAGGCTCCAGAGGTCACAAAGCTACTAAGTTAATTTTCAGATGGATACCAGAAACTCATCTGCTTACCATTATGCCATGAACTTCCCAGAATACTCAGACTCTTCATTTCCCTGTTTTAATGTAGGGAAAAAAAAATTAACTTGTCTATCCTGCAATATTAGTGAGAAAATAACTGCCATCCCCAAAGCCTAGTCTTTAAGACACTATCCTTAGCACAGATGTCCTTTGCTATAAAATAGAATGCTTTGTAAACTCAAATGGATTGAGCCATTTTGAAGTTGGTGGCTGAGCAACACTGTTTGATAGCTCTATGATCCAGGTTTGAGAGACTTCTTGTAGGACATACATGAGCCTGTTGACTCACTGAGATGTTAAAGCCAATTAGCATCTAAATAGGTTTATTATTTCTCTCCCAGACATAATCAGAATTGAAGAACCATTGCCAAAGGGATAACTTTGCAGAGAAAGTAGATAGGTGCTTGAAGCAATGCATCTCGGGGATAGAGAATATTGCTCTCCGTTTTGGCAAGCCTAGCTTAGAACAGAAACAGAAGATATTTGTCTTTTCATGAATCAGTGTGGATTATCTGATGGGCCATTGCTGACAGTGGGTAAGAGTGTGAACAACAGGAAAAGACCATGTGGTTTAAATCCTAATGTTGTCTATTTTTAATGATTAGTAAGGTAAGGCTGCTCTGAGCCTATTAACCGAAGAGTAACCTAAGGTTCATAAAGCCTCAACCTTAGCTCTGGTTGCAGCTCTGATAACTCATTTGTGAACTTGGGAAAGTTAGATCACTTTTCTGGGCCTCTGCTTCCCCAGTTGTAAAATGAGAATGATGGCACTTTTCCTCTGCACCTCTTTAGGTTTATGAGGTCTGTAAGAGCTAATATATACACAGAAAAGGCTGTAAGTAGTTATGCCTACCCGCAGGAATCTTAATGGTTCAATGCCCGGGAATAGGAAACCCAAACCATATAAAAAAACCTACAACACACTGAGCCAAGTTACCAGCAGATGCTCTTGCCAACAACCTTAAGAAAGAAGTACTAAGCAAACACAAAAATGTAACAAAATACAGAATTCAGATCAATGTTATTATCATTTTATATCTGGGCTATCCCAGGTTCAGGTGGGCCAGGCTCAATCGGCACTTTGTGCCCCACACAACTGCTCAGCAGCAGGGAGGGATACCTATTGTTCTGACACCCGGAACAGAGCTTGGTCCCACAGAATACAGTGGCTCGTGAAATAAAGATTCACAATTTTTATTTGGCCTGAAATTCTGGACTGCATCCATTGCCTACCACCCAGCTGATCTGAGACTGCTTACCCATGGCTGGCTTTATAAACAATGCTGTTTACACAATTGCTGAACTGTAGCATAGACCCTTAGAGAAAATAAATTAGTAGAAATGAAGTGCTTGTAAATCTGGGCATTACTCCACAACTTCAGATTCAAAGGCAAAATATTTACTGATTACCTACTACATGCTTAGTGCCTTATTAAGCATTAGAGTGGGAGCAGACAAAGATGTGGCCTCTGTTCTCCAAGAACTGCAATTTAGTTATGAAGACCTGTGCTTGTACCTGAAATTATAATGCTATCAGACCCCTCCACCAAAAAATAATTGATACAGGCAACAAGTGCCATAGAACCTGGGTAGGCAACTGGGTAGATTTGACATCACTGATGGAAGTAGGATTGCAGCAGAGCCTTGAAGGCAGTAGAAAGGATGGGAAAGGGCATTCCAGGGTGTAAACAAAGACATGGACATAAAGACATACATGCAACAGATTCTCTGGGAAACGTGTTTGGAGTTTGGATATAGAAGGCCTTCAAAGTCAGAGTTGAAAATATGAATTTTACTCTGAAGACAAGAAAAAGCCATATAAAGTTTGAGATTCAGAGAGCTCTAGGCAATGAAGGGCATGAAGGGAAGAAGGCATAAATTTTGATATGGCTGTAATAAGCTAGGTACAAATTAGTGAGGGCAAAGACAAAGGTGGTGGCTGTAGAAATTAAAGGAAAGAATGTATGCTGTTATTAAGGAAGACTACATAGGACTTTGTGAGTGAAGAATTGCTGTGAGCCAAAGAAAGAAAGGAATAAAAAAGATGTTATAATGAGAGCTTAATGATGACACCGTCATTAGTCTTCTGACTCAGTAAAAGCCCATCAAAAAAAACCATTTGAATCACTCGACTGTTTCTGATGATATTTTGATAAACTAGATCAGTGCTTCTCAAGCTTTAACATGCATACTAATTAACTAGGGACTGTCAAGGCACAGATTTTAATTCAGTAGGTTTGAGGTGGGCCTGAGATTCTACATTTCTAACAAGTTCCCAGGTGATGCTGAGGCTGCTGGTCTGTGAACCAGATTTGGATTAGCTTCTTGCTAAAGTTCATCTTCTTTGATTTTCATGCCAAATGCTAACTACTATATTAGGAATTCATAAACAAGGTGGATTCAGGGAAAGGTCAGTTAGAACAACGGCCAATTGCAGTCCTACAGTTAATAAATGTAGACTGCTTCATCACCCTTGTTTAATAGAAAGACCTATAGCCTACTAGCCTGGAGACCTGGGTTTTAGTCCTAGCTCTATCACTCTCTGATTGTGGATCCTTGAGCAAAAACAGCAACAAAAACCCACAAAAACTCAAAATAAAATAAAGTGTGACAAAACCCCAAATCTACAGCTTATTTCCTATATTCGAGAGCACCCATTTATCCCTGACTTACTGGCTTCCAATTATACCGTACTTGGAATAATTCCAAATTTCTTATTACTGTCTACTAGATCCTTCATAATCTGACCCCAGCCTACCTCTCTATTTTTATCTCCTACCATTTTCTCCCTTATTCACCACACTGTCACTCTAAAGCCTGGTTTCTATTCTCAAACACATCAAGTGCATCCCCACCTTGCTTCTGCACTTATTTGCCATCTATCTTGAATGCTTTTGCTCCACTGCTTCCCATAAGGTGGACTCTGTCTTCAGGTCATCACTCGGAGATGCCTTTCTCAACTATTAATCTGAGTGGTTCTCAATCGAGAGTGATTTTTCTCTCTGAGGAACATTTGGCAGTGTCTGTAGATATTTTTTATGGTTATAGCAAGTGAGGGAGGTACTAATGGTACCTAGTGGGTAGAGGTCAGGGATTCTGCTACAGATATCCTTACACAGGTAGCTGTCCTTGCATTGTAGGATATTTGCACAGGACAGCTACCACACAACAAAGAATTATCTGGCCCCAAATGCCAACAGTGTGAATCTACCTAAAGCTGCCTCCCCACCCTGGACACATGCCTCATTAAAATTTTCCACTTCATTATCTCACTTCATTTTCTTAAACATATTTATCATTGTCTGAAATCTTTTATTTGTTTATCATCTGCCTTTCTTGAGTGGAATATTAGTTTCAGGAGAGCAAGAACACTGTTCCATCCTATTCACTGACATATCACCAGTGTCTAGAAAAGTTCCTGACACATAATGGACACTCAAGGCATAAATGAATGAAAACAGAAGTGAGTACTGCACATAAAATGAAACAAATAAACAAGCTAAACAACAACAACAAAAAAGATCTAAAACTGTGCTGCAAATGATACCATAAAGAAGGCTAATAGGTAACCCATAGAATAAAAGACAATATTTGCAGCCAGGCGCGGTGGCTCATGCCTGTAATCCCAGCACTTTGGGAGGCCAAGGTGGGTGGATCACCTGAGGTCAGGAGTTTGAGACCAGCCTGGCCAATATGGTGAAGCCCCGTCTCTATCAAAAATACAAAAATTAGCTGGGCATGGTGGCGCACACCGGTAATCCCAGCTACTTGGGAGGCTGAGGCAGGAGAATCACTTGAACCTGGTAGGCGGAGGTTGCAGTGAGCTGAGATCGTGCCATTGCACTCCAACCTGGGCAACAAGAGCAAAACTCCGTCTCAAAAAAAAAAAAAAAAAAAGACAATATTTGCAAATGTATATCTGATAAGCGGCTTATATCTAGAATATGTTAAAACATTCTTACAATTCACTAATATAAGACAAACAACCAAATTAAAAAATGGACAAGAGGCTGGGCATGGTGGTTCACATCTGTAATCCCAGCACTTTGGGAGGTCAAGGCAGGCAGATCACCTGAGGTCAGGAGTTCGAGACCAGCCTGGCCAACATGGTGAAACCTCATCTCTACTAAAAATACAAAAAAAATTAGACTGGCATAGTGGATGCCTGTAATCCCAGCTACTTGGGAGGCTGAGGCAAGAGAATTGCTTGAACCCAGGAGGCAGAGGTTGCAGTGAGCCAAGATCACACCACTGCACTGCAGCCTGGGTGACAAGAGCGAGACTCTGTCTCTGGAAAAAAAAAAAAAAGGGCAGGGAATTTGCAGAGCTATTTCTCCAAAGAAGATATACAAAATAACCATTAGGAAATAAAAAAGATGTTCAACACCCATCAGTTGTTAAAAAATGTAAATCAAAACCACAATGAGATACCACTTCATACCCACAGAATGACTATAATGAAAAAGACAGACAATAACAAGTGTTGGTAAGGATGTGGAGAAATTGAAACCCTCATACATTGCTGGTGGGAATGTAAACTGGTGCAGTCACTTTGGAAAACAGTTTGGCAGTTCCTCAAAAGGCTAAACATAGAGTTACTATATAACACAGCAATTTCACTACTAAGTACATACTCAAGAAAAATGAAAACATATGGCCACATGACAACTTGTAAAAGAATTTCCATAGCAGCATTAGTCATAGTAGTCAAAAAGTAAAAACAACTCAAATGTCTATCAACTAATAAATGGATAAACAAAATATGGTATATCCATAAAATGAAATATTATAGGACTATAATATTTCATTTTATGGATATACCATAAAGGGATGAAGCACTGATACATGCTAAGACATGAATGAACCTTGAAAACATTATGCTAAGTGAAAGAGGCCAGTCACAAAGGACCACAAATAGTATGATTTCATTTATAGAAAATGGTCAGAATAGGCAAATCTACAGAAATAGAAGGTAGATTCATGGTTTCTTAGAACTGGATGGTTGGGAGGGTGCTGGGGAGTGACAGCTAATGGGTACTGGGCTACTTTTGCAAGAGAGAAATGTTTTAAAATTAGATTATGGTGATGAATGTATATATCTGTGAATATACTAAAAAATACTGAACTGAACACTTTAAATGGGTGAATGATATGGTATGTGACATATCTCAATAAAGCCATTAAAAAAAAACAACTATAGAAATTGCTATTTTACTTTTTTGGGAAAGGTGACAATTGCTTAGAAATAAAGATTTATTGAAGCACTTTTCTTTGTTTAGTGTAGATTTTAGTTGAAGGTGGCTTTGGAAGTAAAATGACATGGGAGATCAAAGGTAAGTATCACAGAAATGTTAGATAATGTGATAAGAATACCTGAACCAAAAGACTTTCTTATATGATCACAGGTATTACATAAGTCCGCCATAGAAGTACTCCCTGAAACTAAAATAGGTGAATGTATGAGAGTAAATGACAGCTCCACTTCTTTAAAATAAACCTTTTTAGCAGTAGTTTATATATATGGGTGACTGAGAGGTTTCCATATCCTCTAAGTTCTAATCCAAAGTGCAGAAAATTAAAATTATAACTTTGGGTTATTGTGAGAATTAAATGAAATTACACTTGTAAAAATGCTTGGGCAAAGGAGGTGCTCATGTAATGTTAATTTGGCAGTACTGGTGAACCTAGAATGAAGAAGCGGCTGTTGCATAATTTATCACTAAGCTACTACTTTCTGACATATTCATTTCCATACAAAATACACAGATCTGACAAGGAGGGGAGGCTACAGATTTCGTCTATTGGTTCTGTGAAGCAGGGTTAGACAAACATGGCAACCTTTGGAATTCTTTCTCTCTCTCTCTCTGTTTTCATCCTGGCCATTCATCTTCCATTGTTCACATAGCTTTCCATGAGTGGTCTCTGCCATGACTTTATCCAGGCCAATCCTTAAAACCCAGTCACCATGTTGTGAGGAAGTTCAGGCCAAATGGAGAGGCCCTGTGTAAGTGTTGCAGCTGACAGCTCCAACACAGCTCACATGAGTAAATAAGCCTTTAGATGATTTCGGTTTAGTTTTCAGGTCTTCCATCCTTCTCCATTGTGCTCCATGTGAATTCTTGGCCCGGGGAACCATAAGAAATAATAAACGAAGATTGTTGTGGAAAGTCACCGAGTTTGGGGGCAATTTGTTATGCAGCAACAGGTAGATAATACGCAAAAATCTGTCTGATTCCAAATCCCAGGTCTCTATGCTGTGATGGCAGACACAGACAAACAAAAACTTCTTACCAACATTTGGACCCCCATGAATTCTTCCCTCTGGGAAGGGCTGCACCATCTGAAGACTCCAGGGCCCAGTCCATATGACTGAATATTTACCCTGGCAAAGAGATGCTGCTGCAATAACCGTTTATAGGGCAATCTCTCAAGGGTTCAGTTGGCCTGCTGTCGGCACCTTGAATCTAATCATTTCTGAAGCATTGGCAAGGCTGAGACTCTAGACTTGCCCAAGAAGAGGTCCCTGAATTGTGCAGAGGTCACACCTTGATTTCAGCACACCCTTCAACAAGCGGTTATGATTTATACAACATATCCCAAATAGCTCCTCAACTTAATTGTTCAAAACCCAGCAGCCTATGTTTCTGTCTGTAAAAGCAAGGAACATGGCACTTTACAAATGTAAAATCTTATTATTTAAAATTTCATGTCCTCAACAATACTACTCATAGTATACTGCCTCCACACCCCCTGCCCAAACCAAGACACTAATGAAAAGAGATCAATTTGAGATGAAAGGGCCTTTCTGCAACCTAGACATTTGTTTCCCTTGAAGGGGAAGAGAAAGGACAGAAAGGGGGAAGTAGGTATTTGACAACAGACCTCTTTGATACGATGTTCCTTCTTCAAGATTGACTGACTGTACATTCCAGAGAAAATAGATGTTTTTGATCTGCTCCACAACCAATATTATACATATTTGATGGAAAGCATACACTGTCAGTGGGAGGTGGAAGCAGCAGAAAACAATGAGAAGTTATAATTTCATGTTATTTAATTTTTTTTCCCAAACTATTCAAGGCCTCTGAACCATAGACTAACCTGAGTTCCTCCTTCTACCTTCCATCCTTTACCCTCTTTGAGGCAAGGAAAAGAAAGTCTTGTAAGAGGAAGTAAAAAAGAAAGAAAAGAAAAGAAGAGTTGTTTCTGAATGCTTAGAGAATGAAACAATTGGTGTCTTCCATATCTCTGAGGGCTAAGCTCCATTATCTCACATCAGAATCAGAACGTGGGGCTCGTGGGATGGAAAATAACTCTCAAAGGGCACAAAGCCAAATACTCTCTCAGTGACTGACTTAAAAGGGAAAAGGCAAAGCTCCACTTTTAGGAAGAAAACAGCAACAAAAGCAAGCAGGATTTTTTTTTTTTTGAGACAGATTCTCGCTCTGTCGCCAAGCTGGGGTGCAGTGGCACAATCTTGGCTCACTACAACCTCTGCCTCCCGGGTTCAAGTGATTCTCCTGCCTCAACCTCCCAAGTAGCTGGGACTACAGGCACCTGCCACCATGCCCAGCTAATTTTTGTATTTTTAGTAGAGATGGGGTTTCATCATGTTGGCCGGGATGGTCTCGATCTCTTGATCTCATGACCCGCCTGCCTCAGCCTCCCAAAGTGCTGGGATTACAGGCATAAGGCACCATGCCTGGCCGCAAGCAGGATTTCAAATCATTAAATTGTATATACTTTGGAAAGTACTCTTTTAAGAAAGTGTAAATGGAGAAGTATGAATGTAACAAAAGTCCTAGTCATATGTGTGTCCAATAATGACACCTTGAGATATTTTAATATCTCCTCATCTCAGTTGCCTCAGGAGTCAAGTGGAGATTCAATCATTCACTCACTCATTCACTTACTCACTCATTCACTTGTTGGATATGCAAAAATCAAGTAATCAAGCATCACAAACAGTCTTTGCCTTCAGTAATCGCACAGTCAATATTTCTCTCGTCTAGTCACAAGGTTATTCTGAGAATCCTATGGACTACAAAGACATGCATGAATTTCCAATGAATTAATGAAGCTGAGTAAGGAACCATTATTAAAGTACTATGACTGATTGAGAATGCATCTTGCAAGACCTGTTAAGTCTTGAGCATTCCATAAAGGCTGACTCAGAGGTCACAGATTCTCCTTCCCCATTCAAAGCCAAAATAGGTTATGCTAATTGGACACAACAGTGTGTTGGGTCAGGCTTGTCATGAACTGCCCTCCCTCCACCCCCACTCCAAGTCTCACATCCTGTAACTCCCTCATATGCACCCCAAACATAATGGGTATAGATGGCCTGCTAAATCTTTCTGGAGCATAGCTCTGCTCATGCCACTTCCCTTAACTTGGTTCTCAAAGTTACCCCCCAATGCACCTTTCCACCCTCATCTCCATTTAGGTACACAGCAATCAGCCAAAATGCTCTATTCACCATTTGTAGTCGTTATCAGTGTTCTATTGCTTTGCTTTCACTCAGCTGTTTCTTCTATTGGAATGCCCTTTTGATCCAAAATTCCTACATACACAGTCTCCTTTCAAGTTCAAGTTTAAATTTTCAGGTTTTACATTTATCCTCACACTACCCTCCACTGTCCTCCTGGTGGAAGTGATTTCCCCCTCCTTTGAACCACTATAGCACTTTGCATATACCTCTCTCTTGGCAAATAATGGTGGTGATGGTGATGATGGTAAGAATAATACAACTCTCCTATACCGAGACTTATAATGTGCTAGGCATTGTGATAAATAAACAAATAACATGAATTAACTTTTTAATTCTTGCAACTGCTTTAAGCCAAGGTAAAAGCTTTTTTTTCCCCATTTCTTAGAGAAAATGGAAGCTTAATAAGGTTAAGTAATAAACTTGAGTTCCCATATAGTAACTAGCAGTTACATGGATGGGCTTTGACACCACAGACACTTGTCCAGGCTCTACAAGTTACAGCTTCATGACCCTTGCCAAGAACTGACCCAGTGGTAGCCTCAGTTTGCTTATCTGTGTAGCTAGCTAATTGGGCACAGCACTATGTTGGGTCAGGCTTGTCATGAACTGTCCTCCTCTCAACCCCCACTCCAAGTCTCACATCCTTGAGTATGGGTCCTGGCTGTACAAGTTACAAGTTTCATGACCCTGGCCAAGAACTGACTCAGTGGAATCAGAGAGTCAGATTCTGAGTCCAACTCTCTGATTTATTTATTTAAATGGCACAGAGAAGATACTAGAGAGACTGTAGCTATCATGACCCCTGACTAGAAAAGCTGCTCCAGGGCCAGGATCTAATGTGGACTCTTGATCCCTTCCCCACATGTTTACTAAATGCCATTGAATAAAACAAGGCCACTGAGGAAGCCTTTACTCCAATGCTGTCTTGAAGACATGTGTCATGAAGAAACCTGTACTGTTGAGGAGAAAGAAGTTACATAAATACAGGAATCAACCTAAAAAAATCCCTGTTCCTTTGTCTCAGATCTACCCTTCTCACTTTGCTAAGAAAGGTTCAGCCTGAAGTTTTACTTGCGACTCTGTCCTTTCCATACAGGTAGGAGTCTATTGTTTTGCTGCTCTGGTTTAATTACTCTCAAGGAGGCTTCTCCAAAACTCCTCTTAGTGGTACATAATTTCCCAGCTGAATGTTGGAGAACCTCAAAACCAAAGGCCCATAGCTTATGCCCAAAGCCTCTGTATTAGACTAGTCTGTTGTCATGCTGCTAATAAAAGCACACCCAAGACTGAGTAGTTTATAAAGAAAAAGAGGTTAAATAGACTCACAGTTCCACACAGCTAGGGAGGCCTCACAATCATGGTAGAAGAGCAAAGGCACTTCTTACATGGTGGCAGGCAAGAAAGCATGTGCAGGGGAACTGCCCTTTATAAAACCATCAGATTTCATGAGACTTATTCACTATCACGAGAACAGCACGGAAAAACACACACCCATGATTTAATTATCTCCCACCAGGTCCCTCCCTTGACACGTGGGGGTTATGGGAGCTACAATTCAAGATGAGATTTGATATAGCCAAACCATATCAGCCTCCACGGTACCTTCCAAAAGCACATCCAGTCCTTTGTGGGTGCTGATAAGTTCCTGAAAAGTTATCTAGAAGGAGATGACAATTTAGAAACCTAAGTCCATAACCCAGAGCAAAGAGCTCCATAAATCAGTAATATTCTATAAAAAGCCATTATGAGATTTCAGCTAAAATAATCCAGCAGAACTCTTGGCACACTGTTCCTACATCCTTCATTTCACGCCCACCCACTAAGGTCTAGCAGGGCAGGAAGTCAGGAGTTGGTCAATAGCATGGACTCCAGAGACAAGTTTCCTTGGATTTTCCCCAGCTTTTCCATTTACAAACTATGCAAACTTGGATAAGGTATTTAACTCTCTGTGCCTTGGTTTTATAGTCTTCAAAATGATGACACTAATAGCCTCTATTTCAGAATAAACTTTGTAAACAGTAAACTTTGTAGGATAAAGCCAAATGGAAGGAGGCAATAGGGTGTGTCAGAAGGATAACAGATAGGTGAGTGGGGTTGGAGTGCACAAAGAAGAGTGAACTCAAGGAAGTAGGAGCTGGGTAGGTAGGCAAAGGTCAGGCAATTTTTTTTTGTATAAAATTATACCAAAATATAGTCATGTACCATGTAATGATGTTTTGGTTAACAATGACCTGCTTATATGACGGTGGTCCCATAAGATTATAATAGAGCTGAAAAATTCCTATTGTCTAGTGATATCTCTGCCATGGTAATGTTATAACACAATGCATTACTAATGTGTTTGTGTTGATGATGGTTTAAACAAACCTACTGTGCTGCCAGTTGCATATAAAAGTATAGCATATACAGTCATGTACAGTGCATGATACTTGATAATAAGCAGCTATATTATGGTTTATATATTTATTACACATGTAGAGAGATCACAAGATCTTTAAGGCCTTGAGTCCTTGTCCCCAAAAACATTGAAAAGCTAGTCAAGGTTTTAAGCAAGAGACATTAAAGTGATTTGCCCAAGTCTGGAAAGCGAACTTCTGATAACAAAACTGGGACTGGAAATCTGGTGCTTCTATTGTCATGTGCCTCATCTTGATAAACGTCCTCCCTGGCATGCCTCCTCCCAGGGAGAGATGTTAATGAACAAAAATGAGAGCAGCTCCATAGAAAGCTTCATGTACTGTACTACTTGTGCCTCTGCAGGAAGCAGGGAAGGTCTGAATGGTGCTTCCTTGGAGGGCCTGAGTTTAGTGTCTGAATCAGAGCTCCAAAGGGGCTGGAGTGGAAGCTTGCATTGTGTTGTCTAGGAAACATGATGGAAAAATGGAGCTTAGCCATCAAACTGGTTACCAATGGACAGGGTTTCCAAGGTCCTGGAAAGGGAAAGAAGGCTGGCAATATCACACAGTGAAAGACTAGAGTAAGGTGGAAGCACTTCAATCCTAATCCAATGCCTGTTTTCCTAAGCCAGGCTGCCTCTCAATTTGATGCTCCACTTGAAAGCCAGACCACAGAGCTTAAAGAACCCAACACAAACTAGAGGAAGCAGCAAGGTCAGTGGGTCCTAACCTTTTGTGAGCCCTGGACCGTTTTGGGAATCTTACAAAAGCTATGTACTATCTTCCCAGAAAAACAATTATAGATACATTAATGTATATTTCTCAGTTCTACATAAGCCCACTCCCCATAATATTTACACAAGAGAAATTAAGCAATATGTTCACATAAAAACTATGTATGAATATTTATAACAGCTTCATTATAAATGCCCCAAATTGAATACAGACTAAATGTTCATCAGCTGGGGAATGAATAAACAAATTATCGTACACACATACAATGAAAAATTTGCTCAGCAATAAAAAGGAACAAGCTACTAATACACACAATAATGTGAATGGATCTCGAAATGAATCTAAGTGAAAGAAGCCAGAATGCAAAGGCTACATCTTGCAGAACTCCATGTAGATGACATTCTGGAAAAGAAAAAAATTATAGAAACAGAAAACAAATCAGTGGTTCCAGAGGCTGGGGTTGCAGGGGAGAAAATTGCCTATAAATGTGCTTAAAAAAACTTTTCGGGATAATTAAAATATTTTATATATTGATTATAATGGTGGTTAAATGACTATATAAGTTTGTCAAAATTCATAGAACTGTATAAAAGGAGTGAATTTTACTATATGTAAATTATACCAAAACATAGTCATTCACCACGTAATGATGTTTTGGTTAACAATGACCTGCTTATATGACGGTGGTCCCATAAGGTTATAATGGGGCTGAAAAATTCCTATTGTCTAGTGATATCTTGGCCATGGTAATGTAGCACAATGCATTACTAATGTGTTTGTGGTGATGCTGGTTTAAACAAACCTACTGTGCTGTGGTTGTATATAAAAGTATAACACATACAGTCATGTATAGTACATAATATTTGATAATAAGCAGTTATGTTACTGGTTTATATATTTACTATATATGTTGTTATTTTACAGTGCACTCTTTCTACTTATAAAAAAAGGTAACTGTAAAATAGCCTCAGGCAAGTCCTTCAGGAGGTATTCCAGAAGAAGGCAGTATTATAGGTGATGACAGCTCCATGCGTGCTATTGCCACTGAAGACCTTTCAGTGGGACAAGGTGGAGGTGGAAGAAAGACAGTGATGTTGATGATCCTGACCCAGTGTAGGCCTAGGCTAATGCACATGTTTGTGTCTTAATATCTTTACTTCTTAAACGTTTAAAGTTTAAAGATATAAATTCTCTAGTTTGTGTCTTTACCCTTTAAACTTTTTCTAACCAAAAAGTTTAAAAAGTAACAAAAAGTTAGAAAAAGAAAAGCTTATAGCATAGGGATATAAGGAAAAAAATGTTGTATAGTTGTACAATGTGTTTGTGTTTTAAGCTGTTACTACAAAAGAGTCAAAAAGTTAAAACATTTAAAAGTTTGTAGAGTAAAAAATTACAGTAAGCCAAGTTCACTTTATTGTTAAAGAAATTAGCCAGACATGGAGGCAGGTGCCTGTAATCCCAGCTGCTTGGGAAGCTGAGGCAGGAGAATCGCTTGAACCTGGGAGGTGGAGATTGCAGTGAGCCAAGATCTTGCCATTGCACTCCAGCCTGGGCGACAAGAGCGAGACTCCGTTTCAAAAATAAAATGAAATAAAAATAGACTTTTAAATAAATTTAGTGTAGCCTAACTGTGGAGTGTTTATAAACTCTATAGCAGTGCACAGTAATCTCCTAGGCCTTCACATTCATTCATCGTTCACTCACTGACTCGCCAGAGCAACGTCCAGTTCTGCAAGCTCCATTCATGCTAAGTGCCTTATACAGGTGTACTAGTTTTCATCTTTTATATTATATTTTTACTGTGCCTTTACTATGTTTAGATATATTTAGATACACAAATACTTACCATTGTGTTACACTTGCCTCAGTATTCAGTACAGTAACATGCTGCACAGGTTTGTAGTCTAGGAGCTATAGTCTGTACCATACAATATAGCCTAGGTGTGTAGTAGGCTACACCATTTAGATTTGTGTAAGTAACACTCCGTGATATTCATGCAATGGTAAAATTGTCTAACAACACATTTCTCTGAATGTATTCCAGTTGTTAATGGACACATAACTGTAAATGAAGTTTTAAAGCATTTCATGTAGGGTTACAGAGAGTACATGGACCAATCTTCAGACTTCAGGTGAGAGATCCTTGCTCTAGAGTTAAATAAGTTTTAAAGTGGAAGGTCCTTTCAAAATATCTAGAACACACCTGCTTATTTCAAAAATAGGAAAACTAGAGACTAAGAACATAAAAGGTTGTCTCCAAGATCACATTTCTTACTAGTAATGTTTATTCTTGCAACAAATATTGGTTGAACACTTAACTGCTTTTGAGATACTACCTTAAGGGTTCAGGGGATCCAAACTAATAAGAAAAATGAGACTTATTGCCTTGGAAAAACTCCCAGCAACTCTGTAGTGTATTCCCAATAGATGATAAAGGCTTCAGGGAATATTTAGCTTCCGGATCTTGCTGGAGCACTGTACTGGGAGCTAGGAGACATATTAAGTCAGCTGCAGGGAAGAGTGACCTTTTGAGGCACCAACTGATCTCTGAGCCTCTCCTTTCTTGGCCATAACTAAATGAGAGAATAGTTGAATTCCTAAAAGGACCAACTTTAGCCCCCACACTGTGCAAAGATCAAGAATAGCCCCAGAAACACGGTGTAGTTCAACAATTAAAAGCTCTGAAAAAATTGCAGCTATAACAAAGGTTCAAACCCAGGCCACATACTACTCATTTCACCATGAACAGATAGATTAACAGCTTTAATCCTCAAGTTCTTAATGGAAAATGAAAAACAGTGATACCTAAGTGTCCCAAGTTTGGCATGATGGTTAAATAGGATAAAGCATGTGCCTGATACAGTGCAATCTCTTAATTAATGGCAGTGCCTGCTGCTCTAAATGCCTTCATCATCAATACCATCATTCCAGTTTCTACTTTCACCTTCTGTATCACAAGAAATTTTCCTCCTGATCACAAAGGTCAGATCGCTCTTTAGCTGTCAGGGCAATTTTAGCTTCTTTCCCGTTGGATCAAATGATTTGACTTGCAGCTGGGGAAGAGTTATCAAGTTGCTGAAGTGTACACCTGAGTCTCCTTTAGCAGTCTGTCAGACTGGCTGAAATTCCAGCCCAGACAGGCCCATTCAGACACACTGAAGCCTTCTAGATCAGTCTCTGTATGCAGAGACCAATCAATTGCTTCCTGCCCTAAGCTTTCCATGGCAACAGGCTTGTGCCCAGCTGCCTTCTTCCATGAGACCCCGGTCTTTGCGTTGCAAGTGAGTCTCAGTGAAACAAGGAAGGGGGAAAATACCTGCCAGGAGAAGTGGTTATGTAACAATCTATTACAACATTCCTCCAGTGCAGCAGGAGCAGTGTCAAAAACATATTCAAGGTTGAAACATTATAAATGATAAAACATTTATGTATACCTATTGTTTTTATGGTACAAATTTCCTAAAATAATGTGCCTCAAATTTCTCTTCATTGGTAGGAATGCACGAAAAATGAAATGGAATTCGCTCCCTGTATGTAGTGACACTCAATGGTGGACATCCTTCAAAGGTAGGTATATCAGAATCTAGTATGGGACAGCAGAGTGTGAGGCTTTTATGATCATCCAAAGAGATCATTATTGGTTCTTTTTTAAAAAGTTGCAAAACGCTGCTGTAGTGAGACCTCAAAATCTAAAGTCTAGAAAAAAAAGTCTACTCTATTTCATATCCTCCTGTGACATGTACATTAGGACAAATTCCAGGCTGCTGTATGCTAAGAAAATGCCTACATCACTGAGAACCAGAGATTCCAAGCTGCATGTCCTGGTAGCAAAAGGAACCCATGTGTTCTCAAATGGAGAGCCTCCTTCTGTGCTGAGTAGAAGTATGGAACAACACTGGTTTTAACTAGTTCCAAGCCTGCAGTATTTGATTCAGGAGAAAATGGTCACTACACTAGTAGACAGGGAAGAAAGGACATTTACCATTATATCCTATTTCTCTACATCTGGCCTACTACCTGCATCAAAATCACTTGGATGAGTTTTCTGAAAAATGTCACTTCCTGGCCAGGTGCAGTGGCTCATGCCTGTAATTCCAGCACTTTGGGAGGCTGAGGTGGGCAGATCATGTGAGGTCAGGAGTTTGTGACCAGCCTGGCCAACATTGGGGAACCCCGTCTCTACTAAAAATATAAAAATTAGCCTGGTGTGCTGGTGCACACCTGTAATCCCAGCTACTTGGGAGGCTGAGGCAGGAGAATCGCTTGAACCTGGGAGGCAGAGGTTGCAGTGAGCCAAGATCACTCCACTGCATTCCAGCCTGGGCAACAGAGTAAGACTCCATCTCAAAAACAAAACAAAACAGCAACAACAACAAAAAACCACTTCCTGAGCCCCACCCCAGATTTACTGACTCGGAATCTCTGGGAGTGGGAACTGGACAGTCATTAACTAGAGTCTCAAGGGATTCTGATACACATAGTCCTTTGATAACATACTTAAAAAACATGGATCTAGAAGAATGAATTCACCATGACAGCATTTTTAGCTCAGAGAAGTGGCTAGCCTGAAAGGAAATTTCTGGTCCTGAGAAATGTTTCAGCATCAACTCTCCAATTGCAGACCTCAAATTAAACTATTGACAGAGTTACCTACTCAGTCCACTCATATAACTAGGCAATTAGACCTGGCTGACTGCTTCATTCTCACCTGAAAGGAGAGGCTACCACATGACTTACAACTCAACCCACCAAAGAAACTTGCAGAGTTTTGAACCACTTATAAAGACAACTGGAACTACTTTTCTCTATGTATCAGCTCTTCTATTTCATAATTATGTAATCTTGAGCAATAACTGAGTGGGGAAGGGGGTGGGTAAGGACCTGTTTTCTAATCTGCACCCCATTTATTAGTAGGTAGCTAGTCAGACACGAGCAGGGCAGGAGAGGGTCCCCCCTGCTACCACCACAAGAAATGTCAGGCAACCATCAGATGATAGGTGATTATTAAGCTGTCTCTCTAAAATAATAATTGGTTGCAGCCAGTGCCAGGGAAAGGCAGTTTCCCAATGGATAGAAAAACCTGAAACTGGTGATCGCATTTTCCCAGTATCTCAGAAGTTGGGTGAATGAGCTCAAGCATGCACACTAAGAGGCAAAAGGGTGGAGTTTAACTGGCATATGACCTTCTAGGAACACTGGTAAGGGAAGAATGCCTCACATGAGCATGGATACAACTTCAGAAACACACTGTGTATGTGGCTCCTAACAAGCACTAACAGGCCACTGTGCATATGGACAGTCCCTCCCAATGGAAGAATCAGTGGAGAAGCAATGTAAGACCCCCAAAGCACGCCAGCACATAAAACCCCAAGTCAGAGGTCAAGCCATGCACTTGATCTCTCAAGTCTCCCCGTTGACCCTCTTCCAAGTGTACTTTACTTTCTTTCATTCCTGTTCTAAAGCTTTTTAATAAACTTTCACTCCTGCTCTGAAACCTGCCTCAGTCTTTCACTCTGTCTTATGCCTCTCATTTGAATTCTTTCTTTTGAGGAGGCAAGAATTGAGGGTGCTGCCGACCTGTATGGATTCACCACCATTAACACATCTACCGTCACAAAATGGGAATCCCATGAGCATCACCAGGGTGAAATAATGTTCTTTTGGCTGAAGACCCACTTCTTTCTCTTAGTTAAGAAGGAATGTTGGAATGTAAATAAATAAGAGGAAAAACTACTTTCTACAGGAATATCCTTAACACCACTGTCATTTATACTTTTAAAAGTAAACTCTGGTCAGATGCAGTGACTCATGCCTGTAATCCCAGCACTTTGGGAGGCTAAGGTGGGAGTATTGCTTGAGGCCAAGAGTTTGAGACCAGCCAGGGCAATATAGCAAGACCCTGTTTCTACAAAAAAAAGTTGTTTGGAAAAGAAAAGTCGAAGAAATAAATAAATAATTCATCCTAAGCTTAGATACTTAACAAGGAAAGCTTCATTTTGACATCTCTTTGAACTTATGAAAAAGGACAGACTAGAAGATCTCTTAGGCTTTGCTATGCAAAATATGATTGGGGGACCAGAAGCATTGGCTTGTAAGAAATGCTAAACCTTAGACCCCACCCCCACAGAATCTGCATTTTAACAAATCTCCAGGTGATTTGTATGCACAATAAATTCTGAGTAGTATTCTTCTAAGGTACTGGTTCTTAGATGAACTGATCTGTATACTGGAATCATCTGGGGAATTAAAAAAAAATCCTGACAGCTTGGTCCTCCCCAGAGATTCTTATTTAATTGGTACTGGATGCAGACTGGTTATAGGGTATAGGTGATTTTCATGTGAACTAACATTAGAAAATCCTTGTTCTCAGGGACTTCTTTAGCTTCCAAACTCTGTAAGTCTGTAAACTTGCCAAAAAGAGCAAAAACAGGCCACTAATTGAAATACCTTTCAGAGTCAAGCAGGTAATGTAAAGGAGTCATGCAAGCTGGTATGGACAGCAGCAAACTGGAGAGTGTGGGTTCTCACAGGAGGTGGCCAGCATTCAGCTGTTACCCTTAAAGACGGGAGTCCAGTATGCCAAACCTTCTTCTTTTTTTTTTTCTGAAAATCCAAATTTCTATGCAAAGTCTCGTGACGTTTTTTTGTAATGCTGATCACAAAGTCAATTTTCTTCTCTCTTCCTCTTAAAAAGCTATGCTTCACATAAAATCACTGGATGCAATCCATAGAACACCAGTTTGGGACCTCTGGTGCAGAGAAAACAGGCCTACAGATCTACCCATAGAGAGTCTGAGCCTCACCCCACAAAACACTGGCAGAAAATTCCAAAGTGATGATTCATTCTGAATAGAGCATGTGACTGCTTCAGAGAGGATGGGGCGGGCGGGGGGGGGGGCTTTCTCTGCCTTCTTTCTTGAAGGAATTAGAGTGACTGTAGTATTTTCCCTTTGAAAAAGGAACCGCATACTTTACAATGTATCATGATCACAGAAAGGAAACACTCTTGGCATAACTGAAGCTAGGTCCTGGAAAACACTACTCCCCAAAGAAGTTCAAAGAACAGAGTACCAAGGCTATGACACAGCATGAAAGCAGGGGTTCAGGGAGGAGGATGGGCTATGAAAGCATAGTGATTGGCTGTAATCTTCATGAGACAAGAATGTACTACAGCAAAAGGGTTATGAATAATGCAAAGACTACTCCTGGGAGAAGGAGCCTTCTGAAGGTGATTTACAGTTCTGATGGTAGAGACAGTTCATTTCAGATATTGCAAGAGACATCTGGCTCTATTTACACAGCTATCTGTTCTCTTTCATTAATCAAAATCCCATCCAAACTGGAGCCTTTAAAGACTACTGGGAAATGTGGTCATGTGAGCAGAAAAATGGAGAGTGGTCACATGAAAGATGCAGTTTCTACCAAAGGTTAAAATGAAATAAAATAAAAAGTCCTTTAGGAATCATAGGCTTGCTCACTAAGAAACAAACAAACAAAAACAACTGTAAAAAGATCCGATTTTATTCCAATGAATAATATCATTCTACAACATTCAAATAAATGTATGTCTCTCTAGTGAGACTGGAAGCCACATGAAGACAAATAAAATCAACACATACATTAACTATGCATGACCGAGCAAGGCTGATTTGGTGTAGGGAATGCTACAGAAAATATTACATCTTCTATTTGTGCATATCCTGAGAAGTCTATTAAGGGTCTAGACACATAATAAAACATAATCAACACTTACATGACTCTTGAGTCAGTTATGAATAATAGCTTTTTAAAAAAACTGCATTGACCTAAAGCAGTGGTTTTTTTTACTGTGATCTCCAGATCAGCGATATCAGCATCACTTGAGAGCTTGTTAAGAATATAAATTCTTGGGTCCAACCCCAGACCTACTGAATTAGAACCTCTGGGGGTGAGATCTGGCAATCTGTGCTTTCTCAAGCCCTCCGGATGATTGTGAGGCAGACTGTACATTATTTCAATTAATTCTCACAACATCCTATTAAGATAGACAGGTTAGGATTTACATCCTCATTTTAACTGAGGAACAGGTAAAGTTATTTGTCCAAGTTCAGAATGTTAGTAGCAAAATGAAGATGCTAAGCTTTTTCTACCTTGATATTGAAGGAAGATTTTAAATTTTCTAGCAGTAGTTGATTTGGTTTTAGTTGCAAATATGTTTTTTCCTTTACCTTAACAATTGTACCTATTAGAAGGTGCTCAAGCAATAATAGTAACAATTCATCCAAACAGTTGTGCCACTTATTTCCTTATCTGAGTGCTTCTGCTCCTACCCTGCCTTAATTTTTTTTTCCATCTTTTAAAGCCCACCCCAATGCCTGCCTCTACTGTTAGCCTCTCCCATTCACTCCTGGAGAGCCTTCATGACACAGCTCTCTACTTCTTGATCTTCTAGGACCTCTGTGTGTACACATCTTTACCCCACAGTGGACTCTGACTCCCTGGTGGGAAATGAACATATCTTAGCATATCTATATACCCCTAACACCTGACATAGAATAATTTGGAGCTGGAAAGGAAAAAAAAATAAAACACCTGCTGAATCCTGCAATTATTAAACACCAATCATGTCACAGATCCTAGCCTAAGCTTTCTCTATAGCTCATTGTATTTTAACATTCAGTGCAATCTTCTAAGGAACATATTTTCGTCTCTATTTTAAAGACTGGAAATTGAGACTCAAAGAGATTAAAGAGATGATCCAATTTCATACAGATAGTAAGTGATAGAACTGGAATTCTTGATGAGTACTGTAATGCCTCTCTACTTCTTATTTAATGGATGGGGGACAAATGCCTAGATGGATAATATAGTTTTCTTAGTCCCACATAAAGGGAATGAAGCCAGTTTGGGAATGCAGACCTTAGTCCACTTTGCAAACCACCCTTCTATCTCCCCTGGGCATCATAACAGTAGAAAAAAAATCTTCTTGGAATTTCTAGATCACTTTGAGAGATGCTTCCATTCTACAAGTGGGTTGCCTGACAATTAGTTTCCTGGAAAATTTTTGAAAAGGGAGGGGAAATCGTTTTCTTTCCCAGAAAATACCACAGTCCATTCTTTGGCCATTTTTGCCCACTTTTTGGATGTTGTTGCCTTGAGCTCTTTAGAACTTTTACTTTCTGATCTCAGACCCACAATAAGCCCAATTTCACCCTGAACTTTCTCAAGTCTAGAGGATCTTTTTTCCAGACTCCAATCTGATTTTGTTGCTGTTTCTGGGTGGGTATTGAGTTTTTCAGAGTTTAAATTTATGGCTTTCTTTCTTTTTCCTGATTAAAATCCAGTGGTGACTGTTAACCTCAGAAGACCTTGCTTCTGCTCTTGGAGGTGGCAGAGAAGTCTCAAGGATCCACAAGTAATAATGTATTGTGCAGAGCTCTGTTTCAAACCTGAAAATAAACTCAGTGAGTCTGATTATTAATATTTCAAAGTGTTGGCCATGCCTGGCACTGAACAATGATGAGAACAGGGATCATTAATGTGTACCACCTCAATTATCCAGCCTGGTTGAAGGAACCAGGTTTTAACCTGGTTGAAAGGAGGGGGAGCTCATTTTCTGGTTAGCTGATTTGTTAACTCTTTAAGTTCATCAGAGCTGTTTGCTACCTAAATATCTCACTTCTGAGCTTTAGAAGTTGTATAGTATTTACTCAAGTTTGTTGTTTTTAAAATACACAGACATCCTAAACATCCAATAAAGACTCTGTTGAACACATTATGATATATTACATCAAGGAATTTGACATAACTATTTAAGAGCTAGTGTGAATGCCTATTTATTAACATGAAAGATGCTTATAATATAATAACAGTGAAGAATGAAAAACTGTGCACACACCATCATCCCAGTCTTAGAAAATAATAAAAAACCCAACATATGAATAGCAGGTCTAAAGGGACATATAGCAACATAATAAGAGGGTTATCTCAGAGTTGTGCAATGATAGATACTTTGATTCTATTCCCCTTTTTCTTACATTTTATAGTTTCCCATGATAAACATGTATCCCTCACGTAATTTGAAAGGATACAGCTTTTTATAACAATTACACACAAACCTACAAATATAACCGACCAACCACTGGCTAAACCATCAGTCCTGAAGTTAGTTTTGTATAAAAATTGGCCTGATTTAAATATTTCTGTATCTAGAGAAAACTAACATGAATTTTAGTCCCAAATATGCCCCTAACTACTGTTGTACCTCTGACCACAGGGACATTTAGACTCTGGGTCTCAGTTTACTTGTAAATACAATGGTACAATTCACCTTGCAAACCCCAAATGATGAGGTTCTATTTCAGAACTGTGTTCCACAATTGAGGAGATTTTAAAAAAATACATATTGCTGGGACCCACCTCAGGCCATCCCAGGACCATGCAGAGCTCACGAGAAAGTGCTGAGCTAATTTTTATGAACTGGTTGCCAAGGTGGCTCTCTTTCCAGGACATGAGCTTATGTGGTCTAATACAGCATGAATTCTGTTAGTTGAAATCACTGCACCTTAAAAGCAAAGGAAGAGTCAGTATGTCTGCCATAGACTGAGATCCTGCTAACATTACCAACCAGGCTCAGCCTGCTCAAGGAGGAGTAAAAATTCATGCAAGTGATGTATATTATATTTCAACAAAATTTTTTTTTTTATGAAAAGGGGTTCATTTACCAAAAGACAATGTCACAATAAATGAAGACATGGGGTATGTCAAAAATCCAGGAAGTTTATATTTTAAAGGGGCTTTAGTGATAATTATATCTGACCTATACCTAGTATAGCCCCTCTATACCTGACTCCTGGTCACCTCTGATTCAGTGTCTCTGAGACCAGGGCTCATTAGTTCACTCTGCAGTGGATTTACTCTTTGGATGGTGCTAACTGTGATAACATCCTTCCAGCTAATTACTCCAGGTTCTTCCACAGGTCTGAGCTCTGCCACATGGAGCCACATAAAAGTTCCATGAGGTCTTTTATTAATGGCTCTAAACTGTGTTACAAGTAACTAGCCATTACTAATATAGTCATGAAAGTTTCAACCAAGGTACTGATTATAAATCAGAGGATATTTTAGCTTCTCCCTTTCTAATTTATTTTCCAATCTGCATCCATAAATAGGGGAGAGAAGTGTTGAGTTACAACTCCCACATGGGGAATAAGAAATAGTTGCATCTGTCACAGGAGCTAGGAAGGGTAGAAAGTTGTTCATTACTGTAGCTATGTAGCATTTTATATATTAAGGGTCAGCTATCATGCCCCATCCTTAGCAAATATTCCTTAAGTGCCTACTGTGTGCAGGGTATTGAACTATGTGGTTAAACAGAGAGAAATAGGAGACATAATCATTGAGACAGCCTAGATCAGGGGTGTCCAATCTTTTGGCTTCTCTGGGCTCCATTGAAAGAAGAAGCATTGTCTTGGGCCACACATCACATACACTAACACTAACAATAGCTGATGAGCTAAAAAAAAAATCACACAAAAAGTCTCATAATGTTTTAAGAAAGTTTACAAATTTGTGTTGGGCCTCATTCAAAGCCATGTTGGGCTGCATGCAGCCTGAAGCCCATGGGTTAAGCTTGGCCTAGGTGGTTATGAGATTTTTGATACTAAAAAGAAAAAATAATCCAAAATAATGTTCACATATTGATGCATTTGTTCAAATATTTATCAGACACAACTAAATGCTAGGGATAACATGGTGAAACAATTAAAAAACAGAGAAGGACATTGCTTTCATGGAGAATACATTCTGGTCTGTCTCTACTTACACATTTTGGTGATTTAGCTCTCTGCGCTTCAACTACAATAAAATCTTGGTTTCAAAGGATCCTTATAAGGCACTGATCCAAGTGCTGGTTCTTCACGTTAACATACCCACTAATGAAAGAATGCTGCAGTTGTGCAATAGGACAATGTGTTGGTTAGGAGTGTCAGCTGTGGGAGCAGAGCTGAGTTTGAGGCCTGACTTTGGCACTTATAATAAACTGTGTTTCCTTGGGCCAATTATCAAATCCTACTCTCAATTTCTTCATCTGTAAGATGTTCCCCATACCTGCTTCCCATGACTGTTAGAACAACTTGAGATGATGCTTGTGGAGCCCTCAGCACAGTACCTCAGTGAATGGCTGCTACTGTGCTAATGACCATTACATTATAATAAGCACAAATTATCATCATCAGTAATAATTATTGAATTCCTTCATTCATGGAGAACCTATGGGAATGGCTTTTGCACCTTCTGATAAGTAAGGTAACAAAGCGCTTCCAAAAAATTTTATAAAATGTAAAGCTCCAGGTGCATAATCTGTGTTACAACTAGCCATAACAGAGCTCCCTGTGACTTCCAGCCATTTGACTTTGCTCCATCTCTTCCCTGATGTCTGTGCAATGATGATTCCTCTAGATTGAAGAGACTTCTTCAACTCTTCCTTCTTGGAGAAAGTGAAAACCTGCCTCTACCTTAGTAAGTCTCCTTTCAACATAAGTCAATCATATGAACATCTAATGTTCCCCTACAAATTCATCCTCAAACATCAATGAACAAGTTAAGTACCTAAGATGTTTGTTATATTGGAATGCATTTCCAGTGACACACGCCTCAGTAATTATATTCTTTGGACCACCTACTGGAAAAGAGTTGTTGGCCCTCACTTTGTTCCCAAGAGGGAGGAGTTACACATAAAATTGAACACATTTCAGGACACTGGTGAGGACATATTTGCTAATAGGCAGGGCCATCATGCCTTAAACAGGGGTCAGCCAACTATGGTGTGTGGGCCAAATTCAGATGTCTGTTTGTAAATAAAGCTGTATTGGAATACAGCTACGGCCTTCATTAAAATATTATCATTCAGGAGAATGCTATCTCAGGAGCTTCAATTATAAGAGGGACAAATCAGTTGCTGCCTTCACTCTCCAGCAGCAAAGTTGAGCAATTGCGACAGAGACCGTATGGCTCACAAAATCTAAAACATTTACTATCTGGGTTTTTACAGAAAAGGTTTTCCAATCCCTGCATGCCAAGCTTAGCATGCAGTTAGCTCCCACATTGCTGTAGTGGTGAACTAACCCAGGACCCAAGCAACTAGGACAAGTCTAATGTTCTCCCTTTGGTATGTTCTTTGCAAATATCCTTAAGCCAACCCTGAAATGCATAGAAGGTTATGATTTGCAGTGGATACAACTATTCCTGTATGTCAGACTGCCATGCCATCTTAAAGATACCCAAACTTACCCCCAGTCCCTGAAGACATCCAGCCTATAAATGGTCTTATTTAACTCACCCCTCCTTCTGCATTGTACATACCCCTCAACCATTTCAAAGCAATCTTTAACTTTTTTCTACAACCTCTGGCAAAACGCAGTTATACTGAACTATCATAACTGTCATTCTCCCTCAATTTTCAAACTTTCAACTTCTTTCAGTGTCTCCGATGAGCCTGGACCCTTGATCCATCTCCAAGATGAATGCCTTTCCATTTGACTACTTGTCATGAATCTCCATCTTTCAATGTTTCCATTAAGTTCAGCCAGGAGGACCAGGGATGGATTCAGGGTCTCCTCAGAGCACATGGTGTCTTCCTTAAACACAAGAGAACTAGAAACATTTAGACTTAGAACCGTATTATGTCATAACAGAAGAGGAAGCTAAAGGTTAGAAAAAAATCAAAAGGCTTTCCCAAGTCGCAGAGCCAGTTCCTAGCAGACTTGGAACTAAGACCCCAGAATCCAGTCTGGCACTGCTTTCCACAAATTACCTCATTTCTTTTGGGATTCTAAGGAGAAGCCATATTTTTCAGTAATATCTTTCCCATTTCCTCTATGTTTATCATAATACTGGCCACACTCACTATCACCAACATCATTTTCTGAATCCTTTCCATGTCTCTTCCATCTGACTAGCTATCTTTTCCTCTTGGCTTTTCCCTGACCTTGGCATTTTCCAGAGATCCTGCCTTTGGTTTATCTAAATTAAATCTCTTCCCATGACTATTTACCTATTTCTCTAAGCTCTTCAGTCTGGTTGGTAATTTCTTTTATCTTCTCCGTGCTTGCAATCCTATGTCATTTGGTAATGTCTGTAAATCTGAATGAAGAAAATTAGCTTTATCTTAGGTCATTATAGACTTAAATAAACCATCTCATTATAGACCCTGGTGGAGCGGACTTTTCCATTTGATGTGGGGAGAACCTCCCTGACTTTCCTTTGTCTTTCCCAGCTGGAAAGAGTGATGCCATGAGCACAGATGACCTGCCTAGTGTCATCATGCTCATGGATGGTTGAATGGAGAATAGAAGATATCTCCCTCAGACCCATTGCCTGTTGCCAGAGGAACTATGCTTTCAGATAATAGTATCTCCCCTGGGACATCACACCTTGACTGAGCCTTCAGAGACCCCGCTAGGGGAGGTTACCAAGGAAAAGACTGACTCGACTATGCATTTTTCCACTGGCAGCAGGCCTTGGGGTTCCCACATAATCCCATTCCTAGCCTTCTTATCACAGTGATATCATTCCTGATTTGACTTTTAAACTCCCCTGTGGGATATAAAACACTTTTTTCCCAGATTCTGTATGACTCCCTGGCTTACCTTTTTCAGGCCCTGCTCAGATATCACCGTATCAGAGGCCTTCCCTCACCACCCTATTTAAAGAGTGACCCCACCCCCAACATACACACGTATTCCCTCACCCCCTCCATGCTTTATTTTTTCCCACAGGACTATATATTTCACCTGGTGTTTGCTTGTCTGTCACTAGACTAGACTGAAAGCTCACTGAGGGCAGGCACTTTAGTTTGTTTTGCCCACTATATTCTAGTGCCTAAAACAGAAAACCAAATATCTATTGAATGAATGAATGAGTAATTATAAAGCTGCCTCTGATGGTTTGCCCTCATACATAGAGAAGACTTGACAGTTTTCAAAGAGCTTTGACTTTTTTAAATCTCATTTGATTTCCATAAATGCTAGAATTATCTCTGTTTTCAGAAAAGGAATCTTAAGATTAGAAAACAAGTAAATTCCTCCCTCACTCACTCCTTCTCTTCCTTCCTTCTTTCCTTCCTCATTCAAGTAACCAACAGTTGAGCACTTTACATACATATGATGATATCATACGGCCTGTATCAAATTCTGACTTTGTCTTAGTTTATTAAATGTAGGATCTCAGGAAATTACTCAAATTCTGAAACCTCAGTTCACCCACTTGAAAGATGTGGAGTACTGGCCGTATCTAAAAGATGTCAAAAGGAAGAAATCAGATACATGCAAGTACTTAGTACCATGCCTTGTATATATAATAGTAAACTCTCTACAAATGTTAGCTGTTGATTCTTATCATCCTCATTTGTTACTATTATCATCACCACCACCACCACCACCACGACTGCCACCATTATAATATTACCACTGGGATTACAACATTGTCACCATTCCAACATTGCCACCATTCCAACATTGCCACCATTACCTTCACTCAGGTATCACCAGGATCACCACCACCTCCATCCCATCTCCATCACCATCACCAACCCTTCTACCATGTGTGCTAGGTATTGCATTAGCCACTGTGGCTATAAAGACAAAAATAAAAGGCAAAACATTTACTAGCTATGACCCACACTCTATGCTAATTGCTTTATGTATGCTTAATCCTTATAACAATGTTCTGAGAAGTGTATTTTTATCAGATAGCTAGATGACAGCCAAATCCTGGTTCCAACCCATATCTGTCTGATTATAACATTCTTGTTCTTAATCACTATACTTTACTCACATAATTTAGTGAGAGACAAAAGTGTTTATATAACTATTATAATATAATGTGATAAATGAAAAAAAAAAGGCACTATAGAAGGACATAGGGGGGCCACCTGGCCAGACTGGGAGAAGAGGAAGTAGTTAAGGAAATCTCTAAGAGGAAGTATCATGAGATGAATCATAGAAAATGAAATGAAGTTAGCCAAGGCTTCATAACTAGCAAATGGCAGAGCAAAGACTAGACTCTGTGATTGCTAGTTCACTCCACTGTATATCTGCTGTAAACCTTCAATCTGGGACATGGAATTGTTTTCTCTAGTTCCTGATCTCCAGTTGCTTGTAAACACTTACTCTTGGTAAAGTGATAATTTCACCCTATGGCAAATAAAGAATGCTTTGCCAAGTGCCATCAGCTGCTGTCAAGCCATTCTCATGGGATGTCATTTATTATACATCTGAAGTAAGTCCATGATCACAATGTGGCAACTCCTGCTTGCATGTTATTCCTTCAAAAGGAAGGCAGAATTGTGATCCATGCTGATTCCACAGCTGCTCAGTAATGAACAGGAAAAGAGAGGATTTGAATATCTCTCTACAAAGTGGAGAATGTAGGGAAGGCATAGAAGTTTGACTTATAGGGGTTCTATCTCTTGGTGTTATAGACAATGAGTTTGTCTTTGGATATCCTTCTGGATGGGGAAAGTTTGGTTAGAGCTACTCTCTGAACATCAAGCACTTTAGGATAGACACTTCAGCTGAGGCCTGGGGTATAATAGGCTCAGGTTCAATACTTGCTTATCATCAGGAAGAACAGGCTGGTCCAGAAGGACAGAGCAGATTGGGATGAAGAGAAGTAGGTATCAGGGATCAAGGTGATGCCCAAAGTTCAAGATGCAGGATGAATGGGCACAGTTCTGGGTATGTGCCCCACACCTGGCAACACTTTTCTTGTTTTTTGTTTTTTGTTTTCTTTTGTTTTTTTTTGAAACAGAGTCTCACTTTGTCACCAGGCTGGTGTGCAGTGGCGTGATCTCAGCTCACTGCAACCTCCACCTCCCATGTTCAAGTGATTCTCCTGCCTCAGCCTCTCAAGCAGCTGAGACTACAGGTGTGTGCCACCATGTCAAGCTAATTTTTGTATTTTTAGTAGAGATGGGGTTTCACTATGTTGGCCAGGATGGTCTCAATCTCTTGACCTCGTGATCCACCTGCTTCGACCTCCCAAAGTGCTGGGATTACAGGCATGAGCCACAGTGCCCGGCCTTTTCTTGGTCTTAAATGAGGATTAGAAGTCTCCAGAGTGTATAGTTACTTCAAGAAATTAGTACTAATGATGAGCAAGGGGTAATGCTAGGTATATTGAGGGAATTTAGAGTTAATACCTGTGTCATGTAGTTTTGTGCTGTAGTCCAAGTAATTTAACACTGGTTTCTTACCTCTAAAATGAGGCTAATAACACCTAATTTACAAGACTATGGTCATGAATGAAATGGGGTATATGAAGCGCCTAGCATGTCACCTGGCACAAATAGTGTCCTTCAAATATTAGGTCCTTTCCTCTTCCCACAGGGAACTTTTAGACTGCAAGTTAATCTTGGGAATGAGAACAAAAGAGGAAGAGTAAATGAATCTCAGGGGAAGTTGAGTGGTCAGAAGAAGGAGAAGCTCATGTCTACTCAGCATAAATGTGGTGTTTAGGGCAAGCTCTGTGAAGGAGGTAATGTTTGAGCTGCGTACAAAAGAATGGAGGAAGAATTTGCTTATACTGTGATTAGGGGCCAAGTTATGCCAGACAAAAACATTAGGCACATGCAAAATGAAGGCAGTGGGAAAGTAGAGGTATGCTTAAGAAAAAATGTATTGCAGTTAGGCTTAAGAGAAGAGCCTGGAAATGGGAATTGTGACCTCCCGGGTCCTGCAGGTTTTGGATACTGCCTGCCTCTCCTACATCATCTCATATCATTCTTACCTTATCTTACTTAGTTCCAGCCACTCCAACTTCCATTCAATTCCCAAAGCTACTCAAGCCTTTTGTTGCCTCAGAGGCTTGTACAGATTCTTCCCTTTGCCTGGAACATTACCACAATATTTGTAGGACTGGCTTTTTCTCCTTTTTTAGGTCTCATACGTCCCCTCTTTTGACAGGCCTCCCCTTTGCTAGTCTTTATCTCTTTACCCTATTCTTTCCCTCTAAAGCACTTTCCCCCATCTGCGATTGTCCCGTTTATTTGTTTATTTTTTCCCTTAAATTTCATGAGAAAAGAGACCTTGTTTATCTTGGTCACAAGTATATTCTCAGTAACTAACATAGGGTCTGGCCCAGAGTGGTTGTTTCAAAAATAATTGGTGGATGAACTAATCAGTTAATCAATGAACCAGTCGACCAACCTTGGGAATTGAGGCAGAGAGGACAGGCTAGGAGTGCTCTGGGTGGCCATGAAGGTCAGGTTGAGACTTAGTTTTTAGTCTCTGGATGATGGATATATGTGTTTCATTAGGAGGCAGTTTGAAAAAGACACACATGTCATAGACTCAGATCTCAATCCAGGGCATCCAGGATATGAAGAGTTAATCCAAGCCAGACCCTGCTGTAGTTTCCTTTCTACCCACTTAGCATTCATAGAAGTCTTCCTTCTTGTCTTTCCAACAGGGCCTAAGCTGACTTTGCAAGAGATCTCGCTAAGCCTTTCTGCAGATGCTGCCTGAACAGGCTGGCCCTGCTGGAGGATATATGCTGTTAAGGCAAGGCAGGTGGAGGCAGCATTGGCTCGTCTCCATGTGCACTGGCTGGCTTTCCAGAGGGGAAAATGCACCCCACAGACCACAGCTGTCATTTGGCCATTTCTACCTTCAACCTTACCAAGCACCTGGCCTCAGCACAGATTTTCAGAGAAAACTTTGAACAAAGCAACCCAACACTGTATTTGTAGAATTGGAAGGGACTTGGAGCCTTCCCAATGTGACCTTACTGCTCAAATGGAGAAATGAGAGTGGTTAGCTGAGCGCAAGCTTACACTGTAAGTTGGTGCTGAAACCCAGACCTCTTGATTCCTATTCACAGTTCAGTTCTACTCTTCAGTTTATCATACAGGCTTTAAGGTGATGGTTTGAATCTTATAATATCCCATGGTCAACTGGACAAGTGATAAAAATAGGAAAAATTTCCAGAAATTCTTTTTCAGAATATCTTGGATGGAGCTTAGAAATTAACATTTTTCAACAAGTATACCTACACAGAAAATTCAGGTGCAGCTTGCCCGTGAGCATCATTGAGAAACTTGGATTTAAAGGAATTCTGTATTTCAACTCACCAAACTCATTCTACATATGTACAAATTGAGGTACAAGAAGGTGAGCTAGCCATATAGCAATTTAATTGTTCAGTAAAGACTAGAACCCAGGTATGGTGAGTGGAATTTCCCAACGTGAGAATGGCATTAAACAACAGACTCACAATGTGTATGCACATCCATTTTAAATTTCCTTTTATTCCTGCTATTAAGTGAAAAATAAAATCTGTTTGGTGAATTATTAATCTCCATACCTCGCCATTTCCTTTTTATTTTAAACAAAAAGAGGCAAGAATCAGGCTCAGAACCCTATGAATGCAATGGCATATGGCTAGAATATAATGACAATGCTTTGTTATATTTTTATAGCTTCCACCTATTAATAGTGATACTGGTTTTTCTATTTGCAATAGTTGATATGTTTCCTTTTTAAATAACTTTAATTAAAATATATTTGTTAAAGGAAGATATAAGTAAATGCACAGATGTGATAAATACATGAAGATAGGAGAAGGGTTGTGTTAGGAAACAGTGACCTAATTTAATCGTTCTCTCGGCCCTGGCCAGCTAGTTACCCCTTCATGAGGTTTGATCAGTTCACAAACCCAGGCAGTGTCATTCCAAGGAAGATATTGACAGAAAATAATTCAAGAACAGAACCAAGAGTAGGTGTCAAGAGGAAGGACTTCATTGGGATTACACGTGCTAGGATTACGATATTTTAGTATAGGTTACAGGTAAGGTAGTTTTGAGGTTTAGGAGAAGATCACAATCATAACCATCCAGGGGAATCAGGACAAATGATACCATATGCATGCACCTGTGGGATGTACCTGATTGCTTATGGAAACTGAACATGGCCTCTAAATCAATTCGTAAAGACCTAATTAGAGGGAGAAATAGGGACATGTTGTGCTAACGCAAGTGTCACACAAAAAGGGTGGGTGGGTGACTATGCAGTGGGACTCATAATCTGAAAATTCAAGTGGAACAAATTCTAAACCTCCAAGATTGCAGGAGACCTCTCAGAGGGATTCCTAGCATTTAGCTGCGTGAGTGTCCTGTGAGCTGACTAAGAGCCACCTATTCTTACTTCATGTGGTGAAGCTGCAGGCATAGCCAGACCTCGGGTGGTGGGAGGTGGGATGAGGGCAGATCTACCAGTTGCTGGGGAAGCAGACACATTAAAAAAACACCCCCCCACTTTTGACAGCCTCTCTACTCATCTTGTGGTCTTTGTTTCACATTGCTTCCTTTAAATCTTTTTGTCATATACTTAACAATATATCACCTTAAAATGTCATGAGATATACACTTTAAATAAGTAAACTCTATGGCATATAAATTATATCTCAATAAACTGTTAAAAATGCCATAAGAATGCAGTCACTTCTGAATAATGTGATCAAGGGAGCACAATTCCCCCTACTCCCCATCATTTCTAAATATTTTGAGAGAACCAACTTGCCCCCCTTTTACTTTTGTATAAATATTCATCCCAATGTTGTTGAGTCTATGCCATAAATTTCCTTCCAGAATCCATGGTTCTTGTCTTCCACCATCACATAGGATGATGATTAGAACAAATCAGTCTCAGGCTTCTCAGATTCCAGCCCAGCTCCTCCTTGCCTTTCACTGTATCACCTCCCTGCCTCTTCTTCTTTGGTGCCTCCCCCTTCTAGGTGACACTTTGAACTTTCCCTTTCATCTAATCACAGGGCTGGTAAGAGCACAAGCTGTTGGCTGAGACTCTATTAAACAAGCCTTAGTTTTCCAGCGGTTATTAAAAACAAACAAAAAACGACATCTCATGTTTTGATTGATTTTTATCAACCTGCAGATAAAAGGGCTGAGAGTATGGCTGCTTCATAGCAACAGCACCTCCATCTTCACCTCTAACTTGCAACTTCACCGGCTGAATGTGCATTTGGTTACAGCACTTATCTATCTTGAAGCCACTGGAATCCCTGGTTCTGACACCAAGGCCCTCACGCTATTATGAAGTCCCTTACAGACATGATTACAGAGGTAGATTGCTATGGACCTAAAACACAATGCAATTTATTTCTGTGAATCACCTTTCACACTAAAGACATCACAGACAATGCTTCGGCAGCAGCGCAGAAAGGGACCCAGGCAGCGAGACACAGAGAGCAGGAGATGCACAATAGCTTGACTGGGAGGCTGCGGAGGTGGGGAAGGAGAGGGAGAGCCAGGGACATGCGGAGGATGAAGAATGCTTTCGCCAGCCAAGCTCCACGGGGCCCTTCGCTAGGCAGGTCTGCGGGGGAGAAATCATTAGTTTTCCACCGGGCCTTGATGTGCAGGGTCTGGTCTCCAGGCTGCTGCAGAATTCCAGAGCTGGCATTTGCTTTGCAAAGTGCGTTTATGATCCTCTTATGTGTCAGGCGCCAGGGATATGGAGGAGAGCAGACATCGTCTCTTTCCTTATGCAGTTTATAACCTACTGGCATACACTGTATGGCATTGAGAGGGGACAGCAGGTATATTTGGAATGTTAGGAGATTACCTGGTTCCCAAGATGTCCTATTGCTTTTATTATCCCAGGGTTCCCTGGCCACCAACTAGGCCTGTGGAATCTCTCTCTCCAAAATGGGTAGCATTAATATTTTCAGTTTATGGTTGAGGAAACTGAGACCCAGAAAGAGTAACTAACTCACTCAAGGTCTGTCTGTTGGCATAACTAGTATTAAAACCCAGATAGTCTTATCTCAGGGACTTCAAACTTTAACTACAAAGATGACCTGTCTCAACGAAGGCACTGGCAATACTGATGGAGAAGAGACAATTGACCGGAAATATTAAAGAGGTAGAAAAATAAGTCTTCTGCCCTTTCTCCATAACCTCAAGTTAGTTAAGAGGTTAGCAGAGGTGATAGAATGAAACAAAATGTTTCTAAATTTAACATGAGCACAAAAGTTAAGGTTTTTCTCCACCATCCTGTTAGTTGAACATTTTCACTATCTGCCCCATGGATTCCAAAAGCTATTTCCAAAGAAATGGAATGCAAATTAGTGGATTCTATTCAACACGCTTTGCTAGGGTATCTCTTATGTGAAATGTACCGCACTTAGATGCCTGGGCTGGAGGAGGGGGTTAGGAGGGAGGAGGCAAGAGGAAGAAGAGAGAAAGGAGATGGACAGATGAGCACAATAAGGCCCTTTCCCCCAAAGGAGCTGTCAGTCTAACAGTCATGCATACAAATCTTGCTAATGTAGGGCAGAATGATAAGGGATATAATAGGGGAAGGCTAATTCTTGTGGAGGTAGGGGTGGGAGATTGAGGAAAGCTTATTGGTAGGGATTAGATCTAAACTTGGCCCTGAGGGATGATTAAAAGTCTTGACAGGAGACAGGGAAGAAGAAAGAGAAAAACAGAAAGCATTGCTGGCAAATTGAGTTTGGTCAGAGGGCAGAAACAGGAGGGAAATGAGGGAAATCTGGCTATTGTTTAGAACACAGACAAGAATTTGTGGCATAATTTAGGGGAGGGGTGTGGAAGGACAATTGAGATGGGACAGGGTCAGAGTCTGCTGAGCCTTGAATATCACACTACGGAGCCTGGATTTCCCCAGGTATGGAACAAGGA